>NW_026991830.1:0-156014 GCF_029215605.1 Mirounga angustirostris
GCATCCCCCATCCTCCCATATGTTCCATATTAAACAGACACGGAATGTCTTTTTTCTCCTTGATCCGCAGTTTTAATGTATTGAAAACTCTTCACCCACTGTCTTCTTTGAATGTCACCTCCCCACATGCCGCCAGTAATGTTTATGAGGCACAACCTTCTCTTCTCACTTAACAGAACAAGAAAATATGCCACAAACCTAGACTAGCTCTTGCTATAGGATGGTCCCTCATTTGATATGCTATTAACTTTTCCTCCTCCTGAGAAACTTAAAGGTGTCAATCAGATTGTTTCAATAAGTGAAAAGAGGAGCCCAGCACTGAAGGTGATGGGCTCGGCTTGGGGTATCCAGCTCTACTCACTTGTTCTTTATTTACTTGCTTGTTGAACTTAATGGATGACAACGCTTTTCAATGCAGAGGTGCCCCTAACCTGTCATTAGGCCTTCAGAACTTTGAAACATGCAAGAAATGTGTCTATTTAGGTTTCCGTAGGAAAAGAGAAGGAAGGTGCAACACCCGTGATCTGCTGGAAAAGGGCAAGCATCAGGGACTGTGCTCTTCCTCCCCCCAGTCTATGGGGCTGTGACAAGGGGCTAGAGTCCTTTGCAGCCGGGGCTGCCAGATTTTTTGGAGCTCCTGAATGGCGAGGTGGGTGGCATCTCACTTCCCAATACCTGCCTGTCTGTGTCCACGTTCTGCCCCTCTGGGCTCACCTGCCCAGGCAGCCGGGCTGGCTGCAAGCCCACAGTCCAGGCTGTGAAATATGGCCACCTCCGGGCAAATCGGGAGGGCCGGTGCAAGAATGTGGCAGGATGACTCATCTTTGCCTTGGGACAACTGCTGGGTGTGAGGAAACTGGAAGCCAGTCCACTTCAGGTCGGCTCCATCTAAGCGCCTGGCCTTCCGGAATGCTGGTATGTGGAACCCATGGCCAAGGACACACCCACCCCCTTCTGCGACCCCACGAGAGCCAGGAGCCAAGCTGTCCCTGTGGTTCCAGGGAGTCTTTAGGCCACAGAGGGTGTTATTACAGGAACAGAAGTGTATACTGAGGGGAATAAATTGCCAAAGAAGTGTCTACAATATAAACAACAGCAGCATCCATGTGTGTGCATATACACACACACACACAATGTGGGGGAGGGGAGATAGAAAAATCAAAACATCCAAAATCAAAATAAACAATGATCAGAAAGAGGAGGCTTTAAAAAAGGAAGTGGAAACTTGGTCTTCATGGGTGGTTTTCCTCCCCTCCCAGCTGTCCCCACTGACCCTTCACTGCCCCCCAGCCAGCCCTAATCATCACAGGCTCGGCTTAAACCAAAGGCTCTCCTGCTCCCTCATTATCCCAGGGCTGTAGCAGCAGGAAGGAGGGAAGGGAGATGGGGACACAGAGACACAAGGCCTGATTTGGTTTGGATTGTCTCATTAATGACCTCTCTGAGAGCCTGATTTCCAGAACAGGTGTTTGGTCACCTTGGGCCAACGGCTCCCCCTCCATCTCACCCCTGCTCTTTCCCCTTCCCCCTTGACTTCAGATCTGGCGGTCCATTTCCCATCCAGCAGGAGGCTGGGCCAAGTGCGGAGAAGCAGGGAGCCCTCTCAAGCCTCCAGGTCTTTGACTACTTGTTGACAGTGTTCCTGGAAGAGAATCCAAAGTCCTTTGCTTATACCCAGCCCCTTTCTCAAGATAGCACAGTTTTCCATTTTTCCCTTCTCCCTGGCAGCAGTGATATCATGTGACTTGTAATCCTGCACGGTTGCCTGGAAACTGGAAAGCAAGGTGATGGATTTCTGCACATGCTCACTCTTCCCCCCTCCTTTAAAGAAAAACCTTACAGAGGATAAACAGCCTACTTTGCCTAAGTGCAGACAAGTTTAATAAAGCAGAGAAGATAATTCTTTTCTCTGGGAATTACGTATCAGATTGAAATCCTAGAATCCCAGAAAACGGGGACTGGGGACTCCCTGAGAAGCATCTGGCCAGATCTCCAAACTTTGGTCAGCCCCCCGCCTCAAACCCCTCTGGCGTGGAAGTCATACCAGCTGTGAATTCAGAGGAGCTCAGACCCAGGACATGGTTTTCTAAGATTCAGTGATTTTGTCTTTTATTTCTTTGGAAAAGTGCCACCTCAGACAATGTACCTTTGTTTAAGGAGGGAGGTGGAGAGGGACACAGGTAACCTTTCCTAAGACTGCAGGTCACCTAGCCCTTCTGAGTCACTATGTGTTCACCTGTAGAGTGGAGGAAACAACCCTCAGAATCCTGTTGTGGGGATAAGCACTCAGGTAAATGTCCAGCAAGACGCTTGAGATACAGGAGGCCCTCCAAGCTGTTCCCTCAATAGTCTGTTTACCCATTCCGAAGCGAAGATGCCCTCCAGTTGGGAGACCAACCCCTGGGGGTGGAGGCCTGGAGGCTACCACAGAGGTCCTGCAGAGGTGAGCCACCCCGCCATCTTCCCTGCAGGGAGGAGCAGGCTGGGAGGGAAAGGGGGGGGTGCTGTGCCTTTCTGTAATCTCTCAAAAATAGTCCTCTCCTGTACCCAAAACGAAACATCCAAATTTTCTAGCCAGGGGACTCTTAAAGTGTTATCTGATCCAATCCGCCTTTTAAGATGGGGAACTTAAGCTAGGAAGAGGTGAAGAGATTTTTCCCAAGATCACTCCGCCCTTGCTGGAGCTGAGCTGAAACCTCCGGAGGGTTCTGACTCCCCATCCATCCTCTTTTCCTCCTCCCGATGGGGAGAACCCAGGGTAGGGCTGGCTAAGAGCGGGGCCTGAGATCCTCAAGTCCCTGACTTCCAATGCGGAACTAATAAACACGATTGGGGATATTTTCCTAAAAGAACCACCCCAGGGCTTCAGCCTGAAATTCCACTGAAACACCCTTCTTCTGCCCCTGCTTAGGGATCGCCTTGACCCTTGGAACTGGGCTATCCACCAAGTCTTTTATGGTGGCAGGCCTTTCCATGGGCATCCCAGTGGGGTCGGTTCACCTAAGGGGGAACTGACTTTCACAAAGCCTGAGAGGAGAAAGAAAAGAGGAAAAGGCCGACTTCACATCCCTCCAGTCCCCCCCACCCTTCCTACTTGCTCTCCCGTTAGCAGAGCGTGGACTGGGACGGGTCAAGGTGGAAATTTTGAAGCCAAAAGAGAAAAAGGGAGGTTTCTCTAAGAAATCCTATCCAGGGGCGCCTGGGTGGCTCAGTTGGTTAAGCGACTGCCTTCGGCTCCTGGAGCCCCGGGATCGAGTCCCGCATCGGGCTCCCTGCTCGGCAGGGAGTCTGCTTCTCCCTCTGACCCTCCTCCCTCTCATGCTCTCTGTCTCAAATAAATAAATAAAATCTTTAAAAAAAAAAAAAAAAAAAGAGGAAGGAAGGAAGGAACATTTAAAAAAAGAAAGAAAGAAAGAAATCCTATCCAGAGAAGTGTTGGGGAAACGTATTTGTTAATAAAATGAATGATAACACATCATTTAAATGTTAAATTTAAAACAGAGCTAATAGTGTAAAACTTCCTAATCTGATTTACTTTCAAGTGCTTTTCCTATTTATTATAGATGGAGCTACAAACGGCCGGGCCGTTGGCATGTTGCCATTCATCATCTTGGAGTTCGGCTTTTTAAGAGTTGGCCTGAGCTCATAACCAGAAGAGACCACCAATACTAAGACAAATCCAGAAAGAGGTTCTGAGTTTTGACATTTTCTTCTCCACGGTGTCAAGCAGATGTGCACACGGAAAAGATCGTTTGGGGGAAAGGAGGGGAGAAAGAGGAGAAGAGGCGCTGGAGGAGCATGCCTGGTGGCTACACGGGAAGCTTTGCTAATAAATAGGTCTGCATTGCCAAGCTCTCTCAGCAGACATTGTTTTCTGCTCCTGATGTTTCATCCTGCTCCTTTGAAACAGCTTCTGGAAAGTGAAGGTTTGCCAAGCTTGGAATGGGCTCCTTTATTCTTTCACGTTAGTTTCTCCATTTGCTCCATTTCCCACAAGGTGACTGAGCACTTTCTCCATCTTGGGGGGGGGGGGGTTGCGATTTGCCCCCGGGGGTGGGGGGTGGCCAGGATGCTAGGCAGAGTCCCAGCTGCTCCAGAACACCTGGAGAGGTTCTGGATATTGCCTCCCCGCGGAAGAAACTTCCCTCTGTCAAGTCCTCCACATGCTGCTTTATTATTATTATTTTTTAAAGATTTTATTTATTTGTCAAAGAGACAGAGAGAGCGAGCGAGCATAAGCAGGGGGAGAGGGAGAGGGAGAAGCAGGCCTCCCGCGGAGCAGGGAGCCCGATGTGGGGCTCGATCCCAGGACCCTGAGATTGCAACTTGAGCCGAAGGCTGACACTTAACCGACTGAGCCACCCGGGCGCCCCAACATATGCTGCTTTATTGTGTAGCCTGCCTTCGGTGCTGGCTCCAGGGCCCATCCGGCACCCTGCCAGCTTCAGAGCACTCAGATAATATGCTGGCAAACGTCTTTCAAGAGGAGTACACTTGCCGTCTACACTTCCTCCCCTCTCATTGTCTCCTCAACCCATGATAGTCTTTCCCCCCCCAAATTCATTTTCAGCCAGGTAAAAGCCACCCTATAGGTCAATCCCGTGGGATGATTTTGCTCTGGTTCTGGCTTGACGGGGCTGTAGCCCTGCTCCTGTCCTCTCCGCAGCTCAAGCCTCCCTCTTACCTGACAGGACTTTCTTACCAGGAACTCTCTATCTCCTGCTGCTCCACAGGCCTCCCCGCCACCGCCGCCTCCCCCCACCCCACCCCGGCCCTCACAGGCTGCCCTTCCTCTGGGTTCCTTTCCCCCGAAATGTCTTCTGGGCAATCTCCTGCTCCACCCGTAGGTCCAAGCCCCATTCTCTAAAGACGGGGGCGGGGGGCCCCCAGACCTATGCCCTCCCTCGTCATCCTCACTTTGGATGGGGGGCAGGCCACAGCTGTCTCCGATTTGGAATCTTAAAAGGGAGCCTACTTTGTCCCTGTTGAAACCAGCCATCCTCCTGGTAGGCAGTGACATCACCAAGCCCCACTGCCTCAGTCAGAAACCTGGACCATTTCTAGATCCTTCTACTCCCTCATCCATCCCCATTCAGTCATCCAGCTCTGTCCATTCTGCCCCCTAAAAGTCTCCTAAAGTCACCACCTTCTCCCCAAATCCACAACCACCGACCAGGGCTCCGGCTCTTCTCATCTCTTGCCAGGAACAGCAGAACATTCTGTTCGCCTGGCCTGCAGTAGAGCCCCCTGCCCCTGGGCCCCCCGACATGTTGCCACCATAGACAGCATTCTGTGCTCCAAAATTGACAGTATCGTCCCCGGCTTCGAATCCTCTCTGGGCCACATATATCCTCCAGGACAAGGCCCAGAGCCCGCGTTGTCCGGTGCCCAAGGTGGTTGGCCCTGGCCAGTCTCCAGCTCTGCGTCCTGCTGGCTCCCCAGGCCCCTGCCAAGGGCGGTCCCTCGTAGTGGCTCCTGTCCTCTACTCCTCTGTGCCTTTGTGCTTGAGACTGCCTTGGCCAGCAGGCCACCTTTTCGGCTTCTTCACTCCTCCCCTGCCTTATGGCCCCAGACTGGGAGACACTCCTCTCCGTGGTTCCGTGGCACCTGGGCCTCACCTCTAGCAAAACACTTCGGCTGATCTACTTCTCTGTCCTACCCACCCAACTGCAGACTCAGAAGAAGGGGCCATGCCTTTTGATACGTGCAACCCTCAGCCGGGTCCACGGCTGAACCCCGTTGTGGCCACAGGTGAGACGTGAAACACTGGACAACTGGTATGACGTGCACACGGACGCACCAGCGCGACACCCGCCTGGGTGCTGGGGCTGGGTCATGAGATCCTCGCGGCAGAGTGACGCCTTTAGCTGCCGTGCCATGGGCGTTGTGGTTGGCATCCTCGGAGTGGACCTCCATGAGCCCTGTGTCCAGGCACTCTGCCCCGGGTCATTCCCTCCCTTTGAGCGTGGTGGGGCTTACTGACTTGCCTCGAACCAACAGAATATGGCAGGCAGGACAGGATGTTCCTTCTGAGACTGGATTATAAAAATATTGTGACTTCTATCTTCGGTGCTTCTTTAGGATCGTGAGGCAGCCCTGTGGAGGGGAGAGGCCCATGTGGCAAGGGACAAGGCCTGCCACCCACCAAGTGGGTGATCTTGGAAGTTGATTCCTACCCAGCCAAGCCTTGAGACGCGCGTAGGCCCAGCTGGTAGCCCCCCTGCGACGGCGTGGACCGCGTTGAGCCAGAGGCTCCGGCTAAGCCGCGTCCAGATTCTGGACCCACAGATTGAGAGGCATCCTTTCCCAAGGGGTGTGGCCAAACCGACTCACGTGGCTCAAGCTGGGCACCGAGTGGCAGGACATACGGTCACAGGAGCCTTTTCCACACTTACACACAACAGTGCATTGAGGGGGCACGGCGACAAGCATAAGCCAGCAATAATTATAACATGTCTGAGGTTCTTCCAAGGTTACTGGATGTTTCTGTAAAAACATATCAGATTTCTCCAAATAGGTTATGAAATGCAAAACCGAAATTGTTTTGAGAGTTTACTGCGTTCCGGGCTAGTGACATTTGATCACCCTCAAAAACAATATTTACTTTGCTCCCACCTCTCCCCAAGTTATTGGGGGATCCCCCCTCGAAATGGAGAGACAGGACTTATTCGTCTAGGAGGTAAATATATTATTTGTTAGCCATGGCTTCAAATTTAGAAGAGGGAAGCAAACCTTCCCCTTGGGGCGGGGGGAACCTGGAGGAAAAGTTGCTAATGAAGGGATCTTTGGGATTCAAATGCGGTGCCCAGAGTAGGAGGAGCTGGGGCTCATTCCTGGAATGATATTTGTAAAGCCATCTTCAGAATTCCTATCACGGAACTTAGATACGGGGCCAGAGAATTCCTGAATGGGTTGGCCCAGAACAACTCTGGGGAAGTCTTTTTTTGTTTTTGTTTTGTCGATGTGACCATTGTCTGCACATGACACAGGACATAATGGTTTTCTTAGCAAAAATATGAGTATCCCCAAATTAGAATGTGTGGGTTGACCATCTCCTCCTGTTACTAATGTTCTGTTAACAAATATTCCCCAATAATACTTTTCGAGTGTAGAAAAAAGATACAGTAGTTATCAAAGCTGCAAAATCTGTCTTGATAATCTCAACAAATCACCCCAACACTTAGGGGATGTTAGGAAAAAAACTAAGTGGAAAAAATCCACCGTGAGCTAGCCCAGCTCTCCAGACAAGGAAGACTGGGGCGTGGTACCACAACAGACGCCACGACCAGGAGGCCAGTCTTTTAGCTGGAAACACCATTTTCGCTCTCTCCCTGAACTATTTCTTTTTTTGCATAATTAAATATTTTTCTCAAGGTCAGTTTGTTCAGTGCGTTAAATCCGTCTACCTGTGTACCACTTTGCACCTGAATCCATTAATTCACAAATCAGAAAATGATTGAGACCTGGTTGCCTGCCTTTGGGGTCACAAAAAGTGAGTAAAGGGCTTGCTCCTCCTCCCCTTCTCAAAGCCAAGGTCAGAGACGCCGGGAGCATGGTGAGCCCGGTGTGAAGGGCAGGTGCGAGACAGCTGCCTGCCGAGTGGAGACGGGACTGTGTTCCCGGTGGCCGCTCGGAGGGAGCCCCGGAGAAGCCCCAGTTGCAGGACAGCTTCCAGAGGTCAAGACCAAGAAGCCTGCCCTGAAAAGCCCTGCCACCCAGTTAGGGCGCGGGGGTCCCATGCTCCCCCACTCCCCAAGTCAGCTTGCTCAGGTGACCACCCACTTCCTATAGGTCTAGCCGCTGCTTCACCCGAACTTGGCTTTGCCCTAACAGACAGGACCCTCCCACCCCCCACCCCAAGCTTTAACCTTTTCCACCCCGACAAAGGCTGCCTTCCTTCCCCCTCTCCAGCCTCCACAGGGAGTCCCCACTCTGAATTTCCCTGTGAAAAGGTGTCAGTCTTATACTCTACAAGACAATGGAGGGCATAGTGTGCCCTTGGGATGGTGCTCACCCGCCCCCACCCCCCCAAAGAAGGGACCTTTTCCCAGGGAGCCGGGAGGGAAGAGGAAGACGGGCATCCAATGCAATGGGCACCAGGGCCCCAAAGTGGATCCAAAGACCGGAGTGCCTGACCTCTGCAGCCAGCTGTCTGGGGGAAGGTGGGGAGGAAGGCAGCTACTTGACTAGGAGGGCTCAAGGTGGGGCTCTGATCACCTGGGGCGAGGAAGAGCCTGGAATCCATGCTCTGTGCTGGAACTGGTGAACCACAGCCCAGGGGTAGGGGGTGGGGGGTGCCGGGGCTGTGGGCGGCTGGAAGCAGGACCTGCACAGGCCCCAGGCAGGATGAAGCTGTACCTTTTCCAGAAAGGCAGGAACACTGAGAGCCAGGGAGAAAGGCAAGGTGGAGCAGATGGCCTGGGGGGCTTGGCGGAGCCTTGTGGGCCAGGGGAAGAACACGTTTTCTTTATCCTAAAGTATAATTAAGAGCCAGGGGAGTGTGGCATAGTGGTTAAACATGGGGGCTCTGAAAAGGGATGGCTGGCTCCCTACAGAGAGAGGAGAGAGTCTGTCCTTGCTCTGTGCCTCAGTTTCCCCAAGTATAAATTGGGAGGAATGGTAGCCCCTGGCTTGGGAGTTGGTGTGAGGATTAAATGAAGTAATACCATAAAGCGGCTGGGACCCGTTGGGCACCTGGTAAGGATGAATCACCTTGGGCAAAAAACGGAGAGAACAACCCAGGCTGGGGCCTGGCTCCCCCGCGAAGGACACCCTGCAAAGTCTTTTGGGCTCTTTGAGACTCCCTTCCCTTCACTTTAAAATGGGAATAAAATAACCGTACGTTTCAGATGGAGTTGGGAGTGGAAACGTTCTAGCCAGTAAATTTAGTTTCTGGCACCAACGGTTTGCCAAGGCCAGCTGGGGTCTTGGCACACATTTTATCTGCTCAGTGCTCACTGCCAGTCTTCAACTAGGGGTATAAGGACTACAGCCAGCTAACCTCATTGTGAGTCTCCTCGGAAATCACCCCCAGCCCCAAGCCTTGCTGCCGAGACCCTTGCCCAGCATCCCCACCCCTGTCACCACCACCTCCCGCCCTCCCGGCCTGTCCCCGGGCTCGGATATGAACAGCCTTGGCGTGTTTTATGATCCCGCTGCTCCTCCCAAGAGCCGTAAGATGGGCCCCACGGCGGCGGGGGGGAGGGTGTTCAGGAGAAGGGGGTGCCCATCCCGGGCCCCCCTTATCCTCAAAGCCCCCAGCCGCTCCTTGTCCCTCAGAGCCTTCCAAGGGAGCTCCCCGTAATTGGCACCAGACGCACCGTGCGACGTGCTGCTTCTCTTTTTGTTTCCACAATTTTTTCACCATCCAGGTGTGACTACCAAGTTTCTGATGCCTTCCCCGGGCACATTTGTTCCTCTCTTTGTAAATCCTGCAAGATGCTGTGTTTTGACAATTCTTCTCGGTACAGATTCCATCCCTTATTTGTATTCCGCGTCGAAAAAAGCCTAGTTCAAAGCCGGTCCTCGGGGCGCGTGTTATGATGGCCGCAGACGTGTCAAGGTTCCCCGCCAGGGCGCATGTTCTGTTGCTAGCCAGGGGGCCCCTGCTGGTGTGTGCCACGTGGACGGGTCTTCCTCACCGACAAGGCTTCTGTGTGTCTTTGAGATACAGCGAGCTCTAACATCTTGGTGTGGGGGTGATGTCGGGGCAGCCCTCCCCCGCCCCGGGGGTGAACGGGAGCTTCAGAGGATGACAAGGGGCCAGGACTGAGCCTCTCTCCCAGCTGCTCTCCAACCCTCTGGCGCTCTGCACGCTGACTCAATGCTCCCTCAACATGCCGTGCGGGGCCCTTTGCCCTGCCTCGTGCTGTGTGTGCGGGGCACGGGGCAACCGTGCCCTGCAGGCTACTTCCCCCCGGGTCCCCAGAGCCCTCCTGGCACGACCGCGTCACGCGACACTGAAGGCGCACGCGAGCCCACCTGTGTCTCCCACCGGCTTTGGAGACTCCCGAGCCTACCGAGCGGGGCTTAGTGTTGCAGGCAGCAGGAGCGAAGGCAGAGAGCAGGGAGTTTGGCCTTCCTGGGAGTCCTGGACCCTGGCTCAGCTGTGTTGCCTGGACTCACGGCCGGCACTTTTCAGATTTCGTTTTCCTCCCTGGTGGGACCTGGGGGCCAGTGAGGGAGGCTGGACAACCTCACTAGGTGCAGGTCACCCAACACAGGGCCCCTGAGCCTGTTTCCCGAGGCTGGATGAGTGTGCAGGGGCAGGAACGGGCAGCGGGAACATTTTGGGGCTTTCCAGCTGGACCTTCCCTGCTAGGCCTTGCCCACTTTCAGTAGAAGGAACAGAGACTCCATGGACTTTAGGAATGGAGGCCCCCCGACACATCTCTTCATGGACCACCTCCTCCGACCACCCGTCATGGATACGAGGCTGTTCCATCCTCTGCTGCTCGGCTGGGGAGCTGGGTCCTCACCTGCTGGCCCCAGCGTGGGCGCATGCTGCCCTCCACTCCTTTAGCTCCCACAAGGTGGGGGAGGGCCCCCTGGCCCCAGAAGAGGAGGAGACTAACCAGGGGTGTGTGTAACTCTGCCCATCCCTCTTTGGAGTTGGCCTGCGGAATCTCCCCATCTTCATCAGCTCCTCGAAGCCCTAAGTTTCATAGGGCAGACCCCACCGGGGAGATCCGAGGTCGTCCCTCCAAACCAGGGTCAGGTAATCTCGTCTACTTAGCAGGTCTCAGCTGTAGGAAGCGGGATTGCTGATTCCTGCCGGACCCTTCCTTGATCAGCAGCAAACCTGATGTATCATCACCACCTGCCTGAGCCCTGTGTGTGCTCTCCATTAGCTTGACACTTGGGCAGGGAAAGGAGGTGCTATTTATTAGCCCCCTCCCCCAGAACCTCAACACCCAATTTAGACATTTCCTCTATAAATGTACTCTTTGAGGTGGGCCTTATTCAGGGGCACCCCAGGCTGGGAGGAGAAGGGGACAGAAGAGAGAGACAGATACAGGAAGTCACAGTCACGCCCCTCCCAGGAATATCCTCTTTTCCACCCTTCTGCATGTGACCTGGGCTAGGCTGCTTGTCTTGTATATATAAGATGCGTATATAATGGCCAGCCTGACCCGCACAGAGCTATCGGTTGCTGGGACCAGGCCTACCACTTCTTTCTTATCGGGCACAGTGTAATGAAGGAAGGAGCAGAAGAACAAGAATTCATGCATGAGCAGCAACACCACCGTTTGGAACTCTGGAGTTAGAGATACATCAAGTTTCAAATCCTGACCCCACCACTGGCCTGGAATAAGTTGTATATCCTTTTTAACACGTTGTGTATCCTTTTAAGCCTTAATTTCCCCATCTGCAAAACAGAGCTAAGGATAAATAACCGCTTTTAAGGGTTGTTTGTGACTGAAATAACTTTCAAGCTATCCTTCCTTAAAAAATGTTTAAATAATTTTCAAGCTATCCTTTAAAAAAAAAAGTCTCCCACTTACTAGGCCCCGGCTAACAGGCCCAAGATGCTGTGGGTATCAAGATAGTAGATGCCAAGAACCAGCCATTGTCACTGGCATGAAGGAAGCAGACATGACCACTGTTCGCTGCTGGATTAACATATGTCCGGTCCAGGAAGCTGAGCCCAGAGCCCTGGGCAGGATGACCACACTCAGGCTTGTACGTGTGGCTTCTGGGCCCAGTCAGACATTACTGTAGACGTTTCCAGGCTGTACCTGCCCCGACCACAGGGAATCCAAGGCCTGCGCCCAGAGGGAAGGTGGGTCTCCGTCTGGGGAACCACCACCACCAGCCATGGCGCCCTCCTTGGCGCCATCTTCTGTCACAAAGAGCGGCTCTGTCTGAACCTCCAGGGCCCAGGGCAGTAAAAGGGCCATAAACAGAGCGAGCTGCCATAAACCAGAGACAGAGTCGTTAGCAGTTTCCTTTCTGATAAGAGCTTCAAGCGCTCCGAGGAGACGGCTGTGATTTCCAAGTCCGGTCCTTGTGCCCTAGATATTTGAGCCCTTGGGTCAGAGTCCACGGAGAGAGAGGAGCTTGAGAAGGAGTCCTCCCAGGGGACAGGAAAGACCAGGAGGGCGAGAGGCAGGCTGCAGAGGGTTTCGGGTAAGAACAGTAGCAAAGTGGCTGAGGTGAGGAGACACTTGCCGTGGGCCAGGCCCTCTGCGAAGGGGTCACCTCATTTACCCCGCACGCCCCCACCCCCCCACCCCACCAACCACTCCCCGTGGCAGACACTACCGTGACCAAGCTATGTCACGGGAAACACAGGCCTGGGGACAGGACCTGTCACACCGCGAGCAGAGCACAGTGTAAGACGTAAATGCAGGCCCCCTGTCCAACTTTAGGAATTTCAAGATGGCGACAGCACGGCCCCTCAGAGCGTGGTGACTGTGTGACTTGCACTGATCACCTGCCCGAGGAGCCAGCCCGTCTAGAGGGCTCCAGATGCTTGGCAAGTATCACACGGCGGTAAGTAGGGGTGGCACAGGGTGCGGACACAGTGTAGTGGGAAAGGACAAGGCTCTGGGTTGGTTCTTGGACTCTTTCCAGCCCTTCTTCTACCCCATGGACAGTGCTGCAACCAGCTGCCGGCGAAGGCTCAGAGAGGGTAAGTGAACAGTTCAGGGCCACCCAGCTCTCCGATAGGTGGATTCTCCAGATAAGGCAAGAATTTCAAGGAGGGCCATTGCCCTGGAAGATGGCAATCTTCGCTTGCTTAGACACCCTTCTGGGGCAGTGGAAGCACCGGGCTGGAAGGGGCCGCCACGTAAACATCCATTGAGGACACATGTATGGACTCTGCCACCAGGAACTCCCCTGCCTCGGGGTCCAGGGCTCAGGCCTGGCACTTTAGCTGATGGAGTTTTCTCGTAAAGATTCCGGTCCAGTGTCAGCTTCCCATTCTCTGAATGACAGCTGTCGGTTCTCAGAGGCCTAAATCTCTGAAGGCACCTAGTCTGAACTGCTAGTTTTAAGAACAAGAGCCATCAACTTGAAGAGGCATTTATTAATTTTCCAGTTGGCCAGTTGGTGTTCTCACCGATGGAACGCATCATCAGGGAGGGTTAGTGGCCGGCGCCCAGGCCTACATCCCAGTCCTGGATCTGCGTCCAGCTTGCTCACTGGCCCAGGCCACTCTGGGCAGTGCAGGGTGCCCACCTGCACAAGAAGGGGCTTGGAGACGGGCATCTCTGATTCTTATGCTCCAGCTCCTTCTACTCTATTCTCCCTCCTCACTGCACGTCACATCCACACGAGGTGGCATGGCTTCACCTTGGGTATGGCTGGACTCATCGGCTAAGGGCGACAAGGCTGCAGAAGGCAGCAGGCTGCCCCCCACTTGCTCCCCCACCGCGTGTGCAGCCTGTGTGAGCTTCCTGGAGGGAGTGGAGGGGTGCCAGGCTGTGACCTTTGGTCTTGGCCACAGGTCCAGTATTCAAGAATGATAACACGGATGCAAGCAGATGCCGAGAGGTCGGGACCCACTTCTTCCTTGGGTCCCTGTGGCCTCTTCCAAAGAGCAATCATCGCTCTGCTTTGGGAGGAAGGGCCAGGTTTCCCAAACTCTCCTAGAATTAACAATGAGTTTAGGATGCCATCTTGTGCATTCCTGACACTATGCCAATCATTCAAGTTTATGTATAATCAGAGGGGTTTGTAAACCATATACCCGGCGCGGGCAGTACACAGGAACGTTATATAGTCATTTAAAAGGTAATGGAGTAGGACGCCTGGGTGGCTCAGTTGGTTAAGCATCCGGCTCTTGAAGTTGGCTCAGGTCATGAGCCTACAGGGTCGTGAGATCAAGCCCGAGTTGGGCTCCTCGCTGGGTGTGGAGCCTGCTTAAGGCCTCCTCTCTGCCCCTCCCTCACTCTCCCTCTCTAAAAAACATAAAGACAAGGTAATGGAGTTGTCATGATATTGGACATACATATGAAGTTAACTCCAAAAAGCTAGAGGCAAAAGTTGCATCGAACATGTATTCAAACAGGCAAAATGTATAGAAAAAAGACTTGAGCTGTATATGGTGGGATTATGGTCATTTTTCTCTGGCTTTTTATCCTGTGTTAGCTGGCTTGCGTTGCCAGCCTGGATGGTGACATTCTGTGCCATGTGACCTACCCCTTCCTGGGCACAGCTGATTGAACTATGCGCCGCCATGTCACTCATGGGCGGCCCATCGTAGGCTGGCCAGTGCCACAGGACTGAACTAGTCAGGCCTAGAAAGAGGAGCTGGGTTGTTCAGTTTTTCTCTTGAGCTCAGAAATTTGAACTGAGAAACAAAGAAAAAATTGTGCTCCATGGGAGCCAAAGCTATAGAAAGGGGCCAGAGTGAGGCTGAGGGGATGGTGGTCATGGCCAGGGAGCTTTTGAAATGATGAGGGGCCGGAGCGAGGGGCCGTGCCCTGAGGGAAACCCAAGCCCCTCCTGTTCTTGCAAACGCACCCTTATTTTCCCTTGGGGTCAGTCGAGTGGGTCTCTGGTCCCTAAAATGGAATAATATTATTTTGTGTTTTCCAAAGCTTCTACAATGACATTGGATGACTTTTAATAAAATAATTCACTGCCAAAGAGGGGTTCCATTGCATCCTTGGCAGCCCTGCCATTTCAGAGGGCCTTCTACTGGGTCAAATACTTTAAATAAGCTTGGCCTCGCATCATTTCACCAGGGTTACGGAAGAGCTGGAGTTCAAGGCCATTTGAATGCTTTGCGATGCAGATCTCCATCTGGGGGCTTTGGCATCAGACAGCCCCAGCCGGGGCCTGCTGGGGACACCCCGACAGGCCAACAGAGCCTCGTCCTTCTCAGAAACGCCAGCTTTGAAAGGCAGCTTGGCATCGCCGGGTCCGTGCCAACCCCATTTTTAGACAAATGGGTGCATCCGCATTTGCACATGGGGCTCTACCCCGCCTTGCACAGCTGCTCACGTGCACGCACACACGCCCGAGGCCGGACAGCCTGGAAATGGCAGGCGAAGAGGCAGAAGAAAATACGGCTTCGGTTTTATAGAATTGAAGTCCATTTCCTCAGCGAGGGGACTTTTGTTCGGGAGTCTGAACAGATAAGAGTGATAAATCTCTGGCCCTGTAATCGCTTAGCATTCCCAATCCACTCACACGCTTCTCCCCTTGAAGTTTTTGTCGTCCACACCTGCTGCTGTCTCGGACTCTTGGCCACATCTGCTCACTTGAACGGGCCGGCAGAGTGGCCGCAAACGTTCTCTGCTCCTGGATAAAATGCACAAGACCATGTTCCCCTGTCTATTAGCCTTTGTGGACCATCTTCCTACCTGCTTGCAATGCAGACTGCTGGGCGGGAAAGGCCCAGAGAGGGCGACACGGGAGAAGGGCAGGCGGGGTGTGCGGGCTCTCCAAGCACCCCGGACTCCCGGGGAGAAGGCAAGGATGGTGCAGCCAGACGGGAGCTGCTGGGGACACCTCGGTCCTGGGCTCCTGTCCCAGTTTTACCCCTTAAAAGCTGTGGGGCTTGGGCAACATTTTTTTTTTTTTTTTGCCTTTCCTGTGCCTTGATTTTCTCAACTATGAAATGGGAATGAACTGTTAACAGGGAGGGCGGAATGAGGAAAAGGCCATAAAGGTCCACGTGTGCAGCCAGTGCCCTCTAAATGCTTGCTGTCCTTCAGCTGACGGAGCCAGGCTGCCTACAACTGCCTCTCCTCTCCCCGCCCTGGGGCCCCCACCGGAAAATGTCCGAGAGCCTCTGGAGAGACGGGTGGGGGCTGGGCATGCTGCGCACCGGGCAGTCACCCCAGGCAGCGGCACCTTTGAGCAGACCCATTGCTCATTTTGCAGACTATGTCAACACGCAGTGCTGTCCTGGCTCAGGGAAGGGTGAGTGGCTGCCACCAGGTTTAGAAACACATGTCAAACCCAATTCCAACCAGATGAGGCTGGCCTGCTTCCAACGGCCACTTTCCATCCCAGTCCCGGCCAGGGGCAGGCTTGTCCGGATCCCATCCCCATCCCCAGGCAGCCGGGCCTGTTTGTTCCCCCAGAGTCCTCGGGTCCAGATGGAGAAGCTCACCTCTCTGCTCTGGAGGCTCCATTCAGAAGGTCCAAGCCATGAGTCATGGAGCTCAAGGAAGCAGCAACCTTCCGGAGAACCCACTGCCCACCCTCTAGTTAAACAGGCCAGTTCTCTCCCTGACACAGGGAGGAGCTGGGCAAAGAGAAAGGCTAGGAGACGCTGTTTAGCCACCACAACAAGGGGGTTGCATGAGCCAGTGGCTCCCCCAGGAAGTGAAATAGCCCATATGTAGTGGATGGGCCTGAGCCAATTGGCCAGGAAGCCACTGGCTTCCCTTTGCTGGGTTAAAAATGGTGGCACCACCCAAAAAACCAACCCACGAGAGAATGCAGCATACCAGCAAAGAGTCAAGAAGGAAAGGAAATCCAAATGTTTTGCGTGTAGCTATTAAGCACAGTTTCCAGCGAGTGTACTCATGTCTTGAAATGAAACAGATGAAAACAACATGTGTCAATGGCTGGAGGAAGACAGCAGTGTCATGGGCAGGAAGTAATGGAACTGAACCCTGAAGCCTCCTCAGCCCAGAACTTAACTCTTCTGCTCCAGCCCCAAGGGCTTTCTGCGCCGAAGGCCGGCGAAGTTTCTTGCACCAACGGGGCTCTGCCTCCATGGGCCCTGGGAGAGCCCTCTGCAAGGACCAGGAGCACCACGGAGGACTTGCTTTCCTCAGGGCTGATGGCCTTGGAGGGAAGGGAGCCCCCCAGGCCTAGGAAGAGGGCTGCGGGCGCTGAAGAGGAACCACACAGCCTTGTCCACGGGGAGCAGCTATAAATCCTTGGTGCTGCGACCACAGTGAAGAGCTCTTGGCAAGGGCGGTGCTGGATGGTGGGTGGCGTCCCCCACCCCCGGGAGGCCCCCAGGCCCCAGGAGGCTGTCAGGGCGGCCCTGTAGCCAGGGGTGCCGATGGAACAGGCTCTTCTCACCCGATCCCTCCACTCGAGACAGAAGAAAGAAAGTGCACACCCACCCTTTTGGCCCACCCTCAGAGCCCCGGGAAAAACAGTGACTCTGGGCCCTGGGAAGGTGAAGCCGATGTTCACCTAGGCCTCGAAGGGAGAGAGAGCGGGATCTCCAGGCCTCTCTCCCTGCTTTCATCTCGGATGGACTGACGCTCTGCAGCTTTGGGGAGACCAGCCTCTCTGGTGCCTCTGCATACCACATGCAGGTAATACCTACACCCGAAAAATGAAACGGAAAAAGTGGAATAAAATAGATAGAAGAAATAAAGCGGGATCATGGAGTGAGAGCCTTTGTGAGTCCGGCTTTAGACCTGGCCTTAGCTCACGAGCACTGTGGTGCCCAACAGCCCCGCAGGCTGCCCCTCTCGCCCGCACTAGAATCCGTGGGGGTTCCCAAGCTCTGCTCAGGTTTAGTGGTTGCGGAGCTAGTCCGCTGATTTTCAGATTGGGCTGGACCAAGACAATCTAAAGCAAATGGATGATAGCACTGTCATTACATGCAGATAAAATTAATGCTTCACTTCCTTCTTTCATCACTGAACAGTTAAACTTATAGCAGGTCTCAATGCTGGGTTCCAGTATGGTGCTTTGGTATTACTCAGAAATGTATATATTCGGATTTTCTGTGCCCATGGATATCGGTCTGCTCAGGCCATCATAACACAAGTCCATAGACTGGGCGGTTTAAACAGCAGAAATTTACTTCTCACAGTTCTGGAGGCTGAAAATCCAAGATCAAGTTTCCAGCCCATTCAGTTCCTGGGCAGAGAACTCTCTTCCTGGCTTATGGACAATCACCGTCTCACTATGTCCTCACATGGCAGAGAAAGAGAGAGAGAGAGAGAGAGTGAGAGAGATCTGTTCTCTTCCTCTTCTAATAAGGGCACGAATCCCATCATGGGGGCCACACTCTTATGACCTCATCTAACCCTAATTACGTCCTACAGGCTCCATCTCCAAATACCACCATCTTGGGGGTTAGGGGTTCAACACGTGAATGGGGGTAGGGCACAGTTCACTGCATAGTATCATGTTTCAAGGACCATCGATCGAAAGGTCAGTCTGACCCACATTGGGAGGTGTCTGCCCTGTGTCATGCAAAGTCTTAGGCTCAGGGACAGTGTCCGCGATGGCCAGACACTGGTTTTGCGCTTTAAGAATTTGAGAGGGAAACAGAGAAGCCGATGACATAACAAGAACAGGGGAAGAGCCAAAGCCATGACGTCCACAGGGTCCTGGGGGGAGAGGCACGGGGGCACAGGGCCCGCCCTAGACGCGATGATCAAGGGGCAGAACCAGTCCAAGGAAGCTAAGCAGGACAGCCCTGGAAGGCAAAAGAGTATGAGCAAAGGCCCATAAGCCAAGCACAGCTGCCTGCAGGATCACATCTTAGGAGCCCAAAACGTGCCAGGCCAGTGGCAGTCCAGAGTGGAGCGGGCGTGGCCAAAGCAAGGGGAAACTGAATGTTCTGGTATGGAGTACCGCCTTGACGTTATAGAGAAACCAGCTAGCAGGGGAGCGATGTCATCGAGCTGTGTTTCAGGAAGCACCTCCTTGTGCGAGTGTTGGGGGGGTGCTGGGTCTAATGAAGGGTAGGATGCAGGAAGCAGGGACCCCAATGGGAGTCCATGGCAATCTAAGAGGTCGTATTTAGTTAGATATTTACATTTCATTTCCGTGACTTTCTTAGGTTGGGCTCCCCAAAAGCAGACCCTGAGATGGGAATTCAGGTGAATTACTAGGAAATAGTCTCAGGGAAAATCTGTAGGGGAGGAGGTGGTGGCCTGGGGAAGGGAAGGAAGCCAGTGGGGGCATGATGTCCATCAGTGTCCCCCAGAGGGTAACTTTGGTTCACTGTCACCCTGGCTTGGAGACAAAGGAGCTGGGCTATTTCTGCCCTGGCCTTTGTCCGTCACTGGTGAAGGGCTCGGGGGGATAGGAGAGGGATGCAGGCACTTTGGGCTCTCAGAGCTTGTAGGCAAAGTGGGTGCCCAAGGGAGGTAGGGGTTGGCGGAGGGCAGAGTGTTGAGTTTTAGTTTTTTGCTTCGGTTGGTTATGAGACCTCCCAAGGACTCCCAGTGTGTCCCGTGAGCATCAGAATTAGCCAGGAATTCCTGCTTCAGAAGAACTTAGATGGTTCAGATCTAGAAGGTCAAGAAAAGTCCAAACCAGGACTGCAGCATCAGCTCTGTCGCCAGGATTATGGGGACCCTGTGGCTCTAGGAGACTCCTTCCCACTGTGGAAGGGGCAAGGGACACGGCAGGGAAAGGAATGGTGGCCCCAGATTGAGCCAAGAGCTAACTATGAACCTCATGGTTGGCTACACCAGGGCTGCACAGCAAGAGTTGGGGCTGGGTTCCCATTCACGGGCTGCCACTGACTGGTTATCTTCACATGGGGAAAGGGCGTGTCCCTATCCATCGGTGACTCAGTACCCTTTATTCCCATAACCGGGATGGCTTTACCTGCCCTGCCCATTTCTAAGATTGTTATAGGGATAAAAATAGGAATCCACCCTGGGAAAGTTCTCCAAGAATGTTCAAGCACACTCCATTTCCGAAATGGTGAGTAATGTCAGACGTGGGCAGGCAGGGAGGAAAGCGGCATTCACTGCACATCCCCGACAGGCTGCTGGCTGCTCTCACAGGCTTCATGCAAATGAGAAGGTGCACCGGGCAGAACTTTGACCCTCAGGCGGGATACCGACAGATACCGACAGAGATCTTGGTCTGTCCCTACAAGCCACAGACACCACAAAGTCACGTGAGCTCCACCTAAATGCAATTAATCACGGAGCATCTGAGTTACCTCTTCAGACTTGAGGCTAGAGATCAAAGTCGGCCGGCCAGGGAGGCTTTGATAAGTTTAACCAGGTCCAGAGCCAGCACCCTGCTCTGCCTCCTCGGCCAGCCAGACACACTCGGCCAGCCTCCAGGGCCAGGCCAGACTTTCACGGGGCTCCAGACCAGTTAGCTCCAAAGGGAACCTCATCTCCTTCACAATGGGGCTGGGAAGCCATTGCTTTTCTCTGGGAAAAATCAGCGCTGTGGGTGATATGGCTTGGGGACCCCACCCTGTTCCCTCTTTCCCTTGAGGACCCTTCCGCATCCTCTTCCTGGGAGACCCACAAGCAGAACCACTCCCTCTACAACATTAAAGTCTGTGCCCCAGGCCCATTACAAAGCCTACTTGTCTTGGACCCTCAAGGCTGCAGGGGAAAAGAAAAAGTCAAAACTGTGACTGTAACATCTGAATGGTCAGGGAACACCTGTATAATCATGGAGAACTTCTCTGTTAGGACTTGTGCCCCATCTCACTGGGGGGACCCTGGTGAGTCAGGCTCTCCGAGGACGCCTGTGTCCACATCTAAGTCCCCATTCCACTGGGCAGCAAGGGAGTCTGGATCCATAGCTCTGGACCCTAAGCTCTTTAGGGGCAAGGATGAAATGCATTCACTTTTACGCCCCCAGAACTTCACCCAGGCAGGTGCCCGGACCGGGTAGGTGGCCTGACGCCCAGCTCACAGGTGGCTGTGTTTCCTTACACCCAAGGAACCGAGGATCTGAGAGGCTGCGGGACTTGTCCAAGCCAAGCTGGTCAGTAAATGTCTGACTTCAAAGTCTGGGCCTTTTCCAATACACCTCACATGTGTCTAAATGAAGACATCTGGGTTACAGCATCATAAAAATCAAAGGTTGGCGATACTCACAGTCCCAGCATCCAGTGTCACACATGGACTTGTTCAGTCGCAGAGCCAAGGACTCGGGACCCTGACCTCAGGCACATCTTTGCTGACAAGGGGTTCTGGGTAAGAGAATGCAGACGGTGTCCATGCAGCGCCCCCGGAGCAGGAGGGACAGGCCACACTAAATGTGTTTCCAGTTTCCTCCAAGGGGTCTCTTCTATAGCCACATGCAGCTATGTATACAATATTGAAATTAGCAGATGATTGCTTGAAAACTTTGGATTGGAACAAATCACATACATCATTTCCCCCTATCAGGCTATGCTGAAAATTCATCATAATTTTCTAAGAACAAACCCCATGCAAAGAGCTGGCTGCGCGATCCTCCCTGGCGTAACTCGGAGGGTGCACCACCCCTCTGTGGTCACGGAGAGTCTCTGGGGGGCCGACTGGTTAGGGCATTTGTGTCAAAACTTCTGGGCACAGCCGGCTCCTGTCCCCGGTCCCACGCGCTGCCCCATCGCCTCCTAGGTGGTCTTTCTGCAAGGGGGTGGCCGCTGCCCAGGAGGTGTGACCGCAGAGGTGCCAGGAGGACCCCCCACCCGCCTCCGCCATCTCCTGTTCTGCCCAGATGCTTCCACTGGAGGCCTGAGCATGCACCTCTCCCTTCAGGAGTTTGGGGTGCAGCTTGAGAAGCTGCCAACCCTCCCGCTGGGGTGGCATTTCCACCTCTCGAGGGAAGGTTTTTGCAAGAACTGGAATGAAGGCTGCAGGTGGATGGGGCTGCCGTCGGGTGGTCTCAGGCCCACGAAGACCACTGGCCCGGAGCTAGGGCTGAGCCCCCTGCGCTGCGTGCACACCGAGGGAACTTTACAGGACCCTGGGGGGCAAGCGCTGTGTCAACCTTGGTGGCCCAGGCTGCGTTTTCTGGTCCTTCGGGGGACACAGGTGGCTCTCTGTTCGAAGCCAAGGAGGAGAGGGGCCGTCGTCGCTGAGGGGTGGGTGCTGGCAGGGGTGAAGGGATTCCAGCAACCTCCCCCGGGGCCCAGCCTCCCCATGGGCCAGGCCCAAGAATGCAGTCAGAGAGCCCTGCCCCAAGTTGGCCGCTGTGCAAGTGTCGATCCATTTCAAAGGCCTATTGTTAAACTTCTAACGGCCAAAAGGACAGCCGGCAGCCAGCCACACACAGGGAAGTCCTCCAACTGCAGCGACCTGGAAGGACATCAGGCTCCCCTCCAACCCGGGGAATGGAGCTGGGCGCCGGGCAATCCGTGCCATAAATCAGGGCATGGGTCCGAGCGGCCGGCATGACCAGGAGGAGACCCCTTCTGGCCTCTGCCGTTTACTGATGGGCCAGATGCAGGTGCGCAGAGCAGAGCTTTCGCACAAACACTATTGAGGGATGTTGCGAATGTCTACACTGAATGTCGAGTCGAGTCTCCCTTGGGTGATCTGCTAGTTCATTTTCCCCAGGTCTTGTCTGCTCCTCCATCAGTAGCTACGGGAGTCAGAGCTCTTGGTTCTGCTACTACCAGTTAGCTGGTGGTTTCAGGGCAAGTCACCCCACCTTTCTCACCAGAAAATAGGTGTTGGCCTTGTGGCTGGGCCTGATTCTCTCCGAGAACGCCAGGGGCTTCTCAGAGGAGGCAAGGGAGGTTGAGAGAAGGCTCAGCTGAGGAGGGGCACCCACAGGGGGCCCTATTCCACCCCCAGAGGTCCCCCCACCGAGGGTTCGAGCCCTCCTCCCGCCCACTGCCCGTCCCCCAGACCAGCACCGAGTGGATTTGGGCTCCAAGCACACCCGGCACCCTCCACCCCGGCCTCTGTAAAGCCCGCCCCAGTTTCCAACCCCCATCCCCCCCCACCCCCCGCCGCCGAAAACCCTTGCGCTTTTTACATGTCTTCATTTGATTTGAATTCTCAGTTGCCGTCATGAAGAGGTGGGGGCCAAGTGGGACCTTTGATCTTCTCGCGCCTCCCCCCAGGTTTCTGGGGTCTGTGGTTTGGCAGAGAGGTTCAGGGTTAGCAGCCATCACGGCCATCCTGGGAGGGGAGCGCTCAGGCCCAAATTGAAGACAGGTTCCCGGCCGGGCGGAGTGTTACCTGGAGCTTTGAAGCTCGGTAAGGACTCAGACGGTCTTCTCAAGTCAGGGGCTACAAATGTTAATAAAATTAAAGCCACCTGAGAGCTCGCCCGGCGATCCTTTGAAAGCGAGTCTGTGATGGGTTATTACCCTCAATTATCTAGTTGTCCACTCTCTTAGCTTGGGGTTAAACTCTTAACTCTTCCCTTTGAAGTCATTATCCTTTTATCTATGACTGGACCAAGGAATCTCAGGACAAGAATCAATGGAAACTTCATAAGAATAGAGGAGCCGGGAGGGAAAAGGTGTGAATATCCCTTTAACCGCTGGCCTGCCTGGGAGGGTGGGGGGTGGGGCAGGGACCGGACTGCCGCCCCGACTTGGGGAAGAAACAAAAAATGGGGGGACCCCCAAAACAACAGCCCAGCGAGCAGTTTTCAGATCCTCTGGAAAATGAAGAGAAAGGGATGATTTGGGGGGTGGCGATCAGAGAGGTGCAGCCCTCATCAAAGGAGGAGAGAAAGTAATGAAGCAAAAAGACACAATTAAAGAATGGGTTTAATTAGGGCTTTGATGTCTGACATGGTGCACAACACTGTTCAGGGGGGAAGGGGGACCAAGCCATTCATGCGCCAGGAAATGGCTTGTTAAAAAGATCTGTCCCCCAAAGGGGCGGTCGGAGAGGGGAACCTTCATCCCGGCTTCTCCCACCGAGCAGGAAGGTCAGTCTCACACACAGATCCTCAGCATCGGAGGGAAAACAGCACAACTCGCCCCCCCCCCCAACCGCCTTTTTTTTTTTTGCAAAAGTCTTTCTGGGCTCCCGGAGGCAGCAGCTCTTTCAGGATCATTATGCTGCCTGTCTCCCTGTTTAGAGAGAGAGAGAGAGGAAGAAAGGAAAAAAAAAGAAAGAAAATGGGGGGGGGGTGCTAACTAACGTTGCAAATGCGTGTTTTTATTTCTCCGTGTCACTGAGTCCCGTTTGGAAGGCTTGTCTGCCCGGGAAGATGCAAACACAGGGAAGAGCCAGCTTCTGCCGGAGCCAGGAGCGGTCTCCCGGAGCGAGAAGCAGCCCTCGCCCGGTTTTAAATGTGACATTTGCAGCGTCTGTCCCTCCACCAGGCAGCCTGCACCTCTTTTTCGCTCGACGCACACACACCGCCAACCGAGGATGGAAAGCTCGCATTTTGCCCTGGTTACACCTCCCCCTCTCCTCATTAAAAAAAGAAATAATAAAATAAACCCCTGCTTTATTGTGCGCCACATCTGGAAAGCCCCCTTCTCCATCTGCTTGGCCCTGACAGTGTTTTCCACCACAGGCCCGACCTCTCCCCCTGCTGGGTATCCTGGGGCTGGGCCGGGGGGTGGGGGTGGGGGGTGGGGGGCGGGCAGCCCAGGCGGCTGAGGAAGGCCCCGCAGGGAGGAGGTGGGCTGGGCCGGCCTGCCCTCTGCCTGGGAGGTGCCGAAGCTCTCTGAATCAGGGCCAGTGCTGGACCCCGTGGCCTGGGTTCTGGGGGCTGGGTTTCACGGTGCTCCCCGGGTAAGGGAGGCAGCCGGTGGCTCCCCAAGTCTGTTCAGACAGGAAGCAAAGCCTGCACCTTCTCGTGTTCCTGGGAATGACTTGGTCGGGCCCTCCAGCCAGAGCTGGGAAGGAGGATCTACTAATTCGAGACCCCAGTGCATATGCTTCTGATGAGGTTTTGAAAGGAGCCTGTCTTGGGTTTGGTTTCAAAATATCTCGGCCTTGGGTTTTCATTTCGTCTATCTTATTTAGACACACACTTCAGCTAGCACTCTGGGAAAGGAAAAAAAAAAAAAAAAAAAAAGCAACAGCAGAGGTTTTGAAAAGTAAAGTGGTTTCTGTGCAAAGATCAAAATGTTTCTCATACTTTCTCCAAAGGCCTAGGGCCCTTCTCTCCCAGGACTGAGTCTTTTCTGGGAGAGAGTTCCTCACAGCCCCAGCCCTCATTTCTTCCAGGTCGCTCTTTGGCTTCTTGGGTTTAAAGGAACCGGAAGGGTCACGAATGGGCAGGTCACCCGTGGCTTGGGCCATTCTGCTTTTGGGGCTGAGGGTGTGGAATGAGGCGGGGACCTGCAGCGGACAGGGGCAGGGGACACCAGCGCTGCCAGGGAGATGTCATAGAAATGTGGGGGTGCTCCGGCCACAGCCCTGTGGGGTGGTGGATGCCCCAGGCGAAGCCTATCTCTGACGTGCGTCCTTGCAGACACCCACACTTCTATGTGAGCGAAGGTTCTCTAGCCTGGGATGCTGCAGCGTGCGTCTGCTCCCAATTAGAATTGATGCTAAAGTTAGCTTAACAGAAAACAAACTTCTTCAAATCAAGTGTAATTATTCTAGATACATAAAAGCTGCTTTATAATATGATTTGTGCAGACCCTGGAGGAACTTCTACTTGAATTGGAGGGTTTCATTTGCATTTTTGCCAGAACTACAACGGCTTAAACTTTTCTACTGTGAAGAAATAAAAGATTTAAAAGGCACTGTGAGCCCAAATTGGCCCACATTAGGAATAACCGTAATCTCCCGTCCTTACTTCAGGATTTTCCATTTTATAGTGGTTTTCTGATCTTTGCACATTGGAAAGGAAGATGCTTGGGGATGTTTATAATGGGAGAGGGGGGAAGCTTGTGGAGGACCTGGGTTTGTTTTTTTTTTTTTTAAGAGCTTTAGTACGCCCTGGGTTATTCTAAAATACTTTTGAAACATTTCTCTCAGTGTTCTTTCCTCAAAAAAAGAAGATAGGATACAAGGTCTATTTTTAATAGTTGGTTTTGGGCAAGTCTAGTTCGGGCTCCTGATATGTAACTCAGCTGGATGGGGCTGGGCAGTCAGGTGCGGGGAGAGGGCTCTGGGCTGGTGCAGAGACCCTGGGAGTCTGGACCGGCGACCCTGAATGCTTTGGGGGGCTGGGGTCAGGGCTTGGCTTGATTCTTCAGCATCCCTGTCCAGATCTCCCTTTGGGGAATGCCAGTATTTCCCTGGACGCCTTGCCTTTTTTTTTTTTTTTTTAATATGACAAACATTTTTGCAGCAGGAGAAAGTGGATGTTCATTATCAAGAGAAGCTAAACCTGTATTTACCAAGAAGTTTCTCCAAAAAAGGCTGAAAAGGCCACAGAGAGAGTCTTACTTCAGGAACCAAGTAAAAGGCTGTTTTTTCATGTTGCTTTCAGAGGGGAAGGCTTCCCATGTGATCAGAGTAGGTGTCAGGAACAAGCTCTATTATAGGTGGCTTTGCTGGAGGCAGAAGAGGGCCCAAAGCCGGGGACATTCTTCTTAATAAGCTTCCACCAGGCTTGGCCCTCAAAACAGAAACAAGCTCCAGGTCAGCTCTCAAAGGACATGGGGTACGTGTGTGTGTGTGTGTGTGTGTGTTTGCATGAACGTGGGGGAGGGGAAGCGGGAGGAACACTCCAGAATGCTTTTCACTTCTATGGAAGTAAAGAATAAACTTGAGATCCAGAGACCCAGAGCGAGTCACACCCATGGCCCCAGTAAGCTGGCTTTGTGGAGTATCATGTCGCCTGAGTCTACACCTCACTCAGCCGCATGTCGGCTGAGGACATTTCTTGGAACAAGTTACCCAACCTCTGTGTGTCTCGATTTCCATCCTGTAAGATGGGGGTGGGGAGTCGGGGGGATGAAATCCCTGTCTCATAGAATTGCTGAGGCTATCAGAGGCAGTTGGAGTGCCTTTGGCACATTGTAGCAAGTGCTCACTACACCTGTTATTATTTTCCCAATAATTGTTCTGCGTGCACAAAAATGGGTGAGAATGAATGGATTTCATGTAGCCCTAAAGACGGCAAGCTTCTCGAGAGTAGCAACCACATCTCCCTTTGTATCCTCAGATCTGAGCCCTCTGCCATGAACATGATGGGCGCCAGGACGTGGTCATGGTTGCGGCCACGGACCTCTGCAGACTTGCTGTCGGTCAGAAGGTGAGGGAGTGAGAACTATAGTCGCCTTTGCTTTACAAGAGCCTAATCTTACAGGATTATCAGAACTGGACGCTGAGTCTTTTTATTGAATGGAAGTGGCCAACCTCAGGTGCAAATTGAAGTCCCCCATGTGTTGAACGGGGGCACCTACCGGGAAAGCCTGGAAATGCAACTGGATTCTATCAGACATGGCCAGCAATTAGCCCAAAGGGAGGGGAAGAGGAGGAGGAAGTTCAGAGTTGGGGAATCCTTGGCCCTAGAGGCAACAGAAGAGGAGACGAAAGTGCAGGAGACATTCTTAACTTAGAAGAACCAAAATGCCACCGAGTTCTCAAATTGTTGGCAATATGCCACACCCAGGGACTAAGCACCCTCAAAGTGCCACAGACCTTCCTTCCGACGGAATCTGATCCTTACCGAATGGCTCTGTTTGTCTAGCAGTTATGAAGAATCTGCTTCCATCCACCCTCGCTAGCTTGCCTGGGCTCCATGGCCCATCACAAACATAAGATGACTGACTAGGGCATAATCTTGAATGCTGGCACAAAGAAATGGGGTGAGCCAAGAGGGAATCCGAGCCATGGCACTGATGGATGCTCTAATAGACTGAACACATCACCAGAGGTTCTCTGGCCCCATCTGGATGCCAGTAACTCTGGTCTCACAATGGAAGCCAATGGATTGACTTTATGGTGATCTTCGCTGGAATCAATGTGTCTTGAGCACTTGCCTTGGCCTTCGCTCTTGGCGGGAGCGGATGTGTGGCTCATCTGATGAGGTTGTCCACTACTTATTTCCATTAACATTCATGGAGCCCCTACTATGTGTTGGGCGCTGTGCTGAGACCAAAGCCCCACTACAGGAGGGTGAGCCGCCCTGTCTATCACAGTGCTGTCCTATGTCCGGGGCTGGATGACCAACTCAGTCGTGTGTATCGCCGGCTGACCCCCACGGTCTCGGCCAAGCCATTTAAATTCTCGGTATCCTGGTTTCTTCTTCTGTGAAGTGAGGGGTTTGGACTAGACCATCTCCAAAGTCCCCTTCAGTAAAAAATCCTCTGAGCATCGTTGATCCATGTGGAAAAGAACAGATAATTGACATCACTCGGTATAATGGCGGTGTTGCTAGAGCGTACTGTCCGTCACCATCATGTTTTGCCGCATCGTCTCCCTCCACACCCCATCAGAAGCTGGCTCCCTCCCGTCCGAGGGCCTCACCCCTGGTGGTGCCACCCACTTTCGGTGGGCTCCTTACTAGAACTGCCGGAGCACTAAGGCCTCGATGCCATCCTGTCCCCTGCCTCGAAGAGAGACCAGTCCGATACCTGGTAGCTCATCTACTCTTCCCTGAGCACCTCCCGAAGGGGAGAAGGAAATCGGGCCCTTGGAGGTGGAAGAATAAACACAGGCGGAGCTCATTTTCAAGAACAGTCGTGTTGATGGCACGTGGCACCTCTTCCCTGAAGTTCCCCTATTGCTTGCCTCACATCTGGGGGGCGGGGGGGCGGGTTTCTGGGACCGGCTGAACGGCATATGTTTCCATATCTTTTGAGAAGATTATCAGGCATGAGCCTGAGCATCTTAACATTTTTGTAATTATTATTTTTCCATTGAAATGGAAATGTCCCTCCTACCCTGTTTTACTGGAACATTGTGTAGGGTAGGTCTTCTGTTGTTCAAAAAAAAAAGAGAAACTGTTTGGAACAGTTTGAAATATCTTTAAAGGAACAGTCAAATCATCCATTCAACTAAATAGGAGTCAACTCCCCTAGAAATAACTTACAAAAACTTCTTTGGAGTATGACATTTTCAAAGCAAAATTCTTTTCTTTTTTCAAAATACCACAAGCAATGCATTGAGTTCAGGGAATACTGCCTGCCAAACTTCAATTTTTATATTTAACCTTTCTTCTTTTTTAATGTCTTGCAAAAACATGCTTGAAACTCTTCAAAAACCTTTTCAGCTTGAAAGTTTGGGAAAGAGTCTTAACTGACGAAACCTTCAGTTCTTAGCTTCCCTGTACCTTCCCTCCCCAACCCCCCTTCCCTGGTTAAGGAGAAAAATTATTACTGCCTCTTCACCAAACAAAATTAACTCTAATCAAGCTGGGGAGGGCCAGGCACTCAGTGCTGGTTGCTGACTTTCGATGTCCACACTGCCTGAATGACTCTTAATTAACACACAGGCTCTTGGGCAATTAAAAGTGAGACCCCCCCCCCCAAACTGTAGTTACGGGAGATGAACAATATGACCCCCCCCCCCCCATTCTCGTGTCAGGGCATCGTGTAGTTCTGCCAAAGAAATTGAAAATAGATCTATATAAATATATCAATAACTAGGGGAACTGGTGGGCTGGTCAGTATGAGAATTGAACTTTTAAAGAAGTGTTGATCAAATACTTGTTAGAGCAGGAAAATTGGATTAGTGGTGGTGTTCTGGGCATGACGTCCTTTGGGCCGAAAAAAAATAATCATCTTGTTCTATTTTTCCTGGAGCCCAGAAAAGCACTCTCAGCCCAAACATCAGCCCCCTAATCTTATTTTCTTTTTCTCTAGCATGTATTTTATTAACCCATTTTCTCATTTACCCACACTGAATAGCGCAGTGGGTAGCATCCTTCTTAGAAAGTGAAAGCCTCCTTGGAGATGCTGTGCTGGAGCAGAAATGCACACAAACTCCCAGGCCTAGTGCAGCAAAGAAAAGCCCCCTCTGTAATCCTGTCTGGTGAATCCACACATTGTATTCCGGCCTGCCAGGAGTGCTCAGGCCTTATTAAAACATGGGCCGTCAAGGAATGCTGCTGGCAACGGGCTGGCAGTTTGCAAAGTGATTAATATCTAGGTGGGGATGAAAAGCAGCCGTTCCAATCCAGGGCCCAAGGCAAAGGCAGCTGCTTTCCACTTATCTGCCACCTGGCAACAGGCTACTGTCCTAAACACAACAGTACCAGGGTGGATGGTCTTTTGGAGGCATCAGGTGGAGCGTGCCTCTGACTCCGTATCTTAGGAGATCAGCCATGAGTTTCGATTCAGCCAGGTGACCTGACTTCTCCCCTGAGTTGTTGCTACCATCTTGATATAATCAACTGGGAGCCACTTTCCTCCTTGTGGCCAATTTATAGGGCTAGTCCCCAGGGATCTCATTGACCAGGGAGGTTGTGAAATTCTAGGACAATGCCCAGTACTAGTTCCCTTGGAAGAATGATGAAGACATACTGTCCTTATTTCCAAGGCAGAGCCTTAAGGCAGGGGATAGTTCTGTTTCTCCCCAATCTCGCATTCTCACTCCTGAAAAAGTCTGTCCCAAGGTCTCACTGCAGAGTTACAGGGTGAGGTGGAGGTTGATGAGCACAGTACAGGAAGTGAGCTGACTCAGCTTAATCCAATACACACAGTCCCTACGCTCTGCCTCAGTCTGCCCTAGGTGCTGGGATGACCCAACATGCACATCATTACTCGTCAGGGAAATGCAAATTAAAACCACAACGAGCTAATGCTACACATCCACCAGAATGACTTAAGTTAAAAAGACTGACAATAAAACGTGTTAGCAAGCATGTGAGGCAATGGGAACTCTCATCTATCATCGACAGGAGTGTAAATTGGTTCATCCACTTTGGAAAATTGCTTAGCAGTATCTACTAGGGCTAAATACATGTCTCTCCTAGGCCCCGTTAACTCTATTTCTGGTACGTATCCAGAGGGAGTGTTGCTGATGCTCACCAAAAGACGTGTATAATAATATTCACAGTAGGGCACCTGGGTGGCTCAGTCGGTAAAGTGACCGACTCTTGATTTCAGCTCAGGTCATGATCTCAGGGTCGTGAGACTGAGCCCCATGTTGGGTACTGCGCTGGGTGTGGAGCCTGCTTAAGATTCTCTCTCCTTCTGTTCTCCCTCCACCCCCCCTCAATCTCCCCCAAATAAATAAGTAAATCTTAAAAAAATAATATTCGCACTGTTTTTATTCTTCATAGCCCCAAACTAGAAACAACTCAAATGTCCATCGATAGATAAACGGACAAACAAATCATGGGATATTTATACAATGAAATCCTACACAACAATAAAACGGAATTGAGTACTAATACAACAATAACATAGGTGAAACTCACAGACGTTTTGTTAACAAAAGAAACCAGGCGCAAGAGGACATACGACTCGAGTCCATTTATACTAAGTACAAAAACAGGCAAAATTTAACTTTAGTGGTAGAAGTTGGACTACTGGTTACCTCTGGCTGCGGGCACTGACTGGGAGGGGGCGCAAGAGGACCTTCTGGGGTGATGGAGTGTTTTCCATCTTAATCTAAGTGATGATTATGTAAGTGCACAGATATATAAACATTAATCAAGCTGTACACTTACAATTTGTGTTCCTTCCTGCACATATATTATAGTCAATTAAAAAGCTAAATAAAACAAAACAAAACCATTTCCTAAATGTATATTTTAACTTTTCTTTTATGTTTCCTTGGTTTTCTTAACCAGACTATAAATTCTTTAGCACAAAACTATGTCTTTTTTTTTTTTTAAGATTTACTTATTGGGGCGCCTGGGTGGCTCAGTTGGTTAAGCGACTGCCTTCGGCTCGGGTCATGATCCCAGGGTCCTGGGATCGAGTCCCGCATCGGGCTCCCGGCTCAGCAGGAAGCCTGCTTCTCCCTCTCCCACTCCCCCTGCTTGTGTTCCCTCTCTCGCTGTCTCTGTCTCTGTCAAATAAATAAATAAAATCTTAAAAAAAAAAAAGATTTACTTATTTATTTTAGAGAGAGCGAGAGCACATGCACGTGTATGGGCTTGTGAGCGGTGGGGAGGGGCGGAGGGAGAGAGAATCTCAAGCAGATTCTCCACTGAGCGAGGAGCCTGACATGGGCCTCCATCTCACAACCCACGAGATCACGACCTGGGCCAAAACCAAGGGTTTGAGACTTAACCGACTGAGCCGCCCAGGTGCCCCCAAACTATGTCTTATGCTTATAACTATCTATTAGAAAAAAACAATGAAACAAAATAGCCACGTCTGTGATAAAACTGCATAGAACTAAACACACAGAGGCACACATACACATTTCCAGTGCTCTCCAAGCCAAGCGGCAGAAGCGTCAGGGAGGGTAGGGGTTAAAAGGTGGTTTCTGAAACAATCTGAAAGGATGCTGACATCTTTCAGCAGTTTATAGATGACCCATTGTCTTCTGGCCCCCAGTGTTTCTGATGACAGGCAAGCATTCATTCTTGACATTGTTCCCTGGTTGAAATGCCTTTTTTTCTCTGGTGGCTTTCAAGGTTTTCTCTTTATATTAACAGTCTATGATGTACCTAAGTGCAATTTTTTTTGTAGTATTTAATCTGCCTGGGATTTGCTGAACATCTTTGATTTCTAAATTGATGGTTTCCTTGAAATTTACTGCATTTTCAGCCATTATTTCTTCAAGTATTTTTTCTTCCTCATTCTCTCTCCTGTGCTTCTGAGATTCTAATTGCACGTATGTTAGACCTTGTATATTACTCTAGAAATCACAGAGGTTTTGTTCTTTTTTGCAACATACTTTTCTTCAAATTGGATGCTTTTTATTTTTAAATTTACTGACCTTTTCTTCACTACCTCCAATCTGCTGTCAAGCCCATTTAGTAAAATTTTCATTTCAGATATACTTTCCAGTTCTAGAATCTGATTATTTTGTTCTTAAAAAAAATTCTATTTCTCATCTTAAGTTCTCCATTTTCAAATTCATTGTGATCGTCTTTTCCTTTAAATCTTTGAACATGTTTATAAAAGTTACCTTAAAGTCCTCGTCTGCTAATTCCAACATCTATGCTATATTGGAGTCAGTTTCTTTTGATTGCTCTTTCTTTTGACTGAGCTAATATTTTCTGTTCCCTTTCACGTCCAGCAATTTTTTTTCAAAGATTTTATTTATTTATTTGACAGAGTGAGACACAGCGAGAGGGGGAATGCAAGCAGGGGGAGTGGAAGAGGGAGAAGCAGAGAGCCCGATGTGGGGCTCGATCCCAGGACCCTGGGATCATGACCCGAGCCGAAGGCAGATGCTTAACAACTGAGCCACCCAGGCGCCCCCCAGCAATTTTTAAGTTATATACTAAACATTGTATTATAAATGCTATAGAGACTGGATTTGATCGTCCTCTGAAGACTATAGTGATTTTTTTTTCAAGCAGACAGCCAACATAATAGGTCTCAAAATCTACACTCAATTTCTGGGACGCCTGGGTGGCTCAGTCGGTTATGCGTCTGCCTTTGGCTCAGGTCACAATCCCAGGGTCCTGGGTTTGAGTCCTACATCAGGCTCCTTGCTCAGCAGAGAGCCCGCTTCTCCCTCTGCCTGCCATGCTCCCCCTGCTTGTGCGCACACTCTCTCTCTGACAAATAAATAAAATCTTTTAAAAAAATAAAATAAACTCAGTTTCTTCTGTGGTACAACACTGACATATTTGCTCTGCTCTTTCAGCCTCCCAGCTACTGTTTTCTGTAGCTCCTTGGGGTCTCCCCGCACATTGATAGTTAAGGAGTCAGCCAAGAATCTGAGGTTCCTCTCTAGATTTTGAGGCTCCCAATCTGCTGTTCCCTCTTTTCCTGGGTATCCCCTTCAATTTCTAGCCACTCTGGCAGCCCCACTTAGGTCTTCTGCTACCTCAACGCAGTAACTGTAGCTTTCGCTTGAGTTCTAGTTTCTCCATGGCATGCAGACTGGATTGCTCTTGGGGCGGGATGGGGCAGGGAAATTACATCTACGTGGCTCTCAGTATAATTCCCTTCTTTCAAAGGTTGACTACCTTCCAGTTTGTGCCTGTTTTTGGCCACTCTCCAGTGCCTCCAAATAGGTTTTTTTAAAACATGATTTTTGTCAAGAGTTTATCATTGTTATCTTTCAGAGAGTTGGTTCAACATAAGCGGTTCTGCCATTACTGGAACTCTGCAGTCTTTATCGTCTTTACCCCCCAATCTTTTATACAATGAACATCCTCCTCTGTCCAAAAGAATAAGACAATTGTGGTATGATGGTTATGCCTTAGAACATCTAGGGTGTGGATATGTTTCTGTTTATATGGAGGTATTGGTAGCAAGGAGAAGGGCATCTGAGATGGCTGGGTATACTCCTCTTTGGATATTTTCTAAGCATCTACAGGGGCAGGGGATTCAGTTAAGGGGCGGGGGTCCTTCAGGGCAGAGACCACATCGGCTATACTTCTGAGCAGCAGGGCCTAGAAAGCATCTTGCACAAAACCAGAAGTCAGCAAATGTTGACCTGAACTGAATTCCTGCTCTCAAAGAGCTTATAACATGCTCTTAAAATAACAGTAAAAAACATTTTACCAAGAAACAGAAATCTATGGCAAGTTATTTGGCCCCATTTTTTTTTTTAAAGTAAGCTCTATGCCCAGTGTGGGGCTTGAACTCACAACCCTGACATCAAGAGTCACACACTCTTCTATCTGAGCCAGCCTGGTGCCCTCAGCCCCATCTGAAGGGTGGTAGGGTAGATGGGGCATTAAGAACTTTACCTAATCTTAGGTCCACCACTAACTGGCTATGTGATATTGTGTAAGTGCCTTCCCATAATTTGGTCCCTGTTTCCTCCTCTTTGAATGGATAAGGGCCCCGCCATATGACCCAGATTCCTTTCTGTAGTCATAAGCCCCAGCTCTGTGAAGAACATGAATGTGTTTTGAATCACAGAGAACAGAGGGGTCCTTGCTGACACTTCCGCTTGGGGCCCTGGGTTGAAGTTCAAAGCTGTAGTGTGACACTGGCCTGAGTCAGCTTCCCTCTAGCACAAGGTCCTGACACAAGGGAACTTCCAGGTGGTCAGCTGCTGCTCACCCTGGGCTTTTGAGATGCTCTGGGGAGGAAGCCCACTGCCTTCCTCATGGGGAGAGAGAGCCAATCGCCATGGCTAGGATAAGAGAGTGAGTGGATTCTGGCTTTTTCTGAAGACCTAAGTCCTACAGGATTCAAGGTACAGAGAGCAGCAAGTCTTTCTTGAGTTCCTCCTGTGCTGGGCTTCACACACGTGAGGAACAGACCTCTCAGAATTCTCATGATTAAAACCGAGCTTCAGTTCCCCGTTCCCTCCCACCTGGACACATGCAGTCTGTCCTCTCATTTACATGCACGGACGGCATGCTTTGGGGTTGCTCAGGCCAGATATTTCGGAGCCATCCTGCGTTTTCTCCCTCACCCCCCACTTCGACTTCATCAAGAAATCCTACCCCATCTGAGTTGGTCTCCAGGCCCCGTGCCTGCCTACGTCAGCTCCTCCTAATAACAGCAGTGTCTTAATATCCCTTTGTTTTTAACACATGAGGGGAAAAGGCATTTTAGTTGTCCATGAAGTGCATGGACTAGATGAATCCCCAAGACCATGGCTTCAGGTCAGACCAGGCCCAAGCTCTGAAATCTTCCAGTTTTGTGAACTTGGGCAAATTCCACCTTCATGAAGTTCAACACAGCTGCCCTACCCCATCCATCCCAACTGGCTTAGGCCTAAGGATATCCCCAGCTTTGCTTTGCTTCTCTCTGTAAATCTCCCTCCTTTACCTCCTGCGAAAACACAAGAGCTTGGGAGGTTTGTCATCTCATGGTCCCTGAGGATGAAATCCCTCCAACTTTGTCTCCATGGTACTTGTGGGCAGTGTCTATTTCCCGAAGAACAAAATGGTGGAGATTAATTCTCATGGTGAGTGGGCTGGGGTGTAGCTGACTCTGAGCCTCTCCTCCCTCCTGCCAACTCCATAAGGACAAGGACCTTATTCCCAGGGGGGCACCACAATTCTTAGGTCACCCATGAGAGACGTTGCCACTAGAGGGGAAGCAGCTGAATTGGCTACAGATGTTGTAGATTGTGTAACATTTGCTGCTTTTTCAAAACAGAAATTTAAAACAAAGCTTGAAAAGTCTATTGATTTTCCATTAGAAAAACTGCATTTCTGGGTGCCTGGGTGGCGCAGTTGGCTAAACGTCCAACTGTTGGTTTCAGCTCAATTCGTGATCTCAGGGTCATGAGGTTAAGCCTGCAACAGGCTCCATGCTCAGCACAGAGTCTGCTTGAGAGATTGTCTCTCTCCCTCTCCCCTCCCTTCCCCCCTGTTTCGTGCTCACTCACTCTCTCTCAAATCAATAAATAAAGAAAATAAAATCTTAAGAAAATTTCATTTCAACCCCTTGTCTCTTTGGTCATTATGAAGACACAATGAATCGGCACAGTATAATGGGATCTTTCATTTGAATGAATGGGTTTATACAATGCTCCTTGGGATCAGAAAACAACCGGTGATAGGTCCTATCGTTCTTCACATTTGGAGACAGGATGTGCACTGGAGTGGAAGTAGGGACAAGCTGAGGTTGGCGGTAGGGGCCTTGAAGGGGAAGGAGGGGACTCAGGACTCGATTTGAGGGGTTTTGATAAAAGGCATGTTTGCTTAACTAACCTGCCTGCACCAGCCTTCTGCTCATCTTGGGACTCTGGGGAGGTAAGTATTTCGTCTGGGTTGAGGTCATGTGTCAGGTAACATATTGTGGGGATGGGGTGGGACGAGCTCAATACAACCCTGTCCCCGGTAGGCATTGTATACCGTGATACAGGAGAGGAGACTAAACTCAGTGGGACCAGGTCGTATCTCAAGGTCACAGAGCTAGGGAATGCTAGGACCAGGATCTGAAGCCACCTCAAGCTACTTCCCCTTCGTCATGCTCTGTCCTGGCCAGGCGTGCTGGGAAGGGAGCAGAGTCCTCAGCACTGACTGTCCCCTGGCCAGGAACGGGCTGGTCCTAAGATGAGCTGTGAGTGAATGGGAGGATCAGGAAAAGTCTGGGCTGCAGGATGCTTTTCACAGGCAGTGGACACCTCCCTTCCCATAGCGGGAAGGGCCCTGGACTCAGTGCTTTTCCAGGTATTTCTAAGAACATGGCATTTAGGCATCAGGGTTGGCAAGAGGGGCAGGACACCAAAGCGGGGAAGGAAACCAGGGAAGTAAATGGCTTCCTCCTCCTCGTCACCATCACTTCCGTCACCATTCTTGGGGCGCCTTGCCAGCGTCAGGCCCTGGCTTGGCACAGTACTTGCATTCCTGTCTTTAACTCTACGGCTCTCCTCTGAGGCAGGTTTTCTGTCCCTATAAGTGAAGCAGAGGGTGGGGGCAGGGCATTGGGAATCTGAATACAGCATTTTTGTTTCTCTGCTGGCACAAAGGGCTGGCAGATGCCACTGCACAGGTTCTCGTGAGAGGGGACGTTGGGAGAAGCCTCAGCTCAGGCTGGGAGAGGCAGAGGGGACGGTGTGTTTGACTCACTCCCAACACAAGGGGCAATGAGAGCAATACAAGTGTCTGCAGAAAAGATGACACCACTTGGCTGCTCCGAGTTCACGCTGCTTGGCACGTGGCCTTGAAACAGTTCAGTCCCCCCCCCCCACCCCCCAACCAACTCAATCCTCACCCACAGGCAGTCCAATGGCCAAGCTGTGCAGAGCGGTCCTCCTATCTTCACCGATTTCCTTCTCCAATATCGACAGCTGAGACAGTGACATAGGAAACCTCCTGCCACAGGGCAGGGGGCCACTTCTGTGCAACAGAAAATGCTTCAAAGCACCAACCACACCTTCATCTAGTGGCCAATTTTGACACCTGTAGGGTGGAATCCCCCCTTCTCTGTTCTTTATAGGGGATTCTTATAAATCTCTATCAAGTCCGGGACTGGAAGGTCCTTGAGCCGTGTTCTCACCTCGACTGCATTAGGATAATCCAGGAGCTTCCAAAACATTAGCAGGCCCCAGCCCCAGCCCTGAGCTTTTTATCTAATTGGTCTTGGGTGAGTGATGGGCTCAGGTGTGTCTTAAAAGTTTCTCAGACGATTCAGTGAGGACCACTGTCCACTTTGGCTGGGTTAGTGGAAAGGTCTTCATGAGACAGACCTGGTGAACCCCCTGTTTTACGTGGACCCAGCTTCTCAGCCTCTTTTCTTCATCTGTAAAGACGAGCTGATGGTATCCACCTCACAGAGTAGTTGTGAGGATTCAGGAGAAACGCCTGCAGAAGCAGCTTGCCATCAGAAAATAGATTATTCCCAACTGATCCACATATGAATGCTTTTAGTTCAAAGCTATTATGCTCTATGTTGTTCTAGAATAAATACAGCCAGCAACCGAAGTCAGGCTCTCTCCAGGAATTGCTCGCACCCTTTTTTTCAACCTGTGTGCGAACCAGAGAAGACATGGGGACTCCAGGCTTGTTCTGAAGTGATCCTGCGCCCCGATGACTTGTGAGGGAGATGGCTTGCATATCATGCTTAGAGCATTTTGTTTCAAGCAAAAAAATGAGATTTTTTAAAAATCTGTCTTCAGTGACAGGGAGACCCAAACTGGGAAAACAGAAGGCTCTGCTTCTTTCTTTCTCAACTGATGTCTCGGGCTGCCCCAGAAACCAGCAACATTTCATCCACATCGCTAGCTTGTGTTTCCACCATCTCCAACTGGAGATCAGAGACGGCAGCCATGGAAAAGCCCAAGCTTTCTGCAGTAAGAGTCTTTTTAAAAATAATGTCCCCGTATGAGGCTATGTGGCTGGATATCAAGGATCTGTCTGGTTGCTTCACACTTTTCACTCCCATTGCCCAAGTGTAGCTACTAATCTGCATCCTAAGATTTTGTCATAGGATCTTGGAGTTACAGAGGACCCACGAGATACAGATTAAGGGCTTGCACAATGCACACTCTCTCATTTCCCTCCTGCTTCCCAGACACCACAGCTCCCAGGCTCTTGCAGGAACAAGGACCCACTAGCTTCCGGGCTAAGGGAAGCCTTCTCTCAGATGGTTCCTCTAACCTTGCAAATAAAGAGGAAGAAGTGAAAATGCAGAGAAGGAACTTCCTTATTCATTTCTAGCACTGGCTGACACTGGAAGAAGGCGGCTTCCTTGTGGACCCTTTTCCCACTGCCCAGAGGGGAGCTCTCTGGGGAAGAGACAGGAAGCCGAGAGCACAGGCATGGAGGGAGAATTGCTGGAGGCCAGGAAGCATTTGGAAGTGATGCCAGGACTCCTGTCTTGCAACCCCCTGTCTGTTTTGCAGACTCTTGCCCAAGAGCAGACTCTTGCCCATGCCACTTCTCTGACAAGTGCTGTTCTTCTATAAAATATCTTATCAGATGGTTTATGAAATTAGGCTTTGATGCCTTATAGCCCATTTCCAAACAGACACTGTTGCCAGGGCCATGAAGGTCTAGCCAGACCTTTTAGCTCTCTAGATCACGAAGCACATAAAATACTGAAGCAACCAGTAAATGGACATTGGTCCAAGTGTGGCCATTGTAAAAAAAAAAAAAAAAAAAAAAGACTCTTATCACCAGGGAGTTCAGTTAATGTGTCTAATACATTATGGGGGAAAGGATGGGACAGAACAAGCAGAAATATGGGCTATGAAACCAAAAATTTGGGTTCTAGACCAAATTTGGCCCTTCGGTAGCTGATTTTCAACCTCAGGAAAATCACTTTCCCTTTGGTCTCAGAAAAATCACTCAATCAAAATAACACTAGATCATCATGTTCCTTTCTACAGGCTTTTGTTCATGGGCTGGGTTGGATGCGTTTTCTTAAAATATGAGTCCAATGACGTTGGACAGAAAATGACATCTTTGTACCAGCATGTTTCATTGCTTGGAGGGCCTTGGAACTGTGTTCAAAATGAGGGTCATCTCCAGAAAACAGGGACCGTGGCTTTCATGTGAGCTGACACTCTAGAAACCCATCGAGTGGTAACGGTGGGGGGAGAGAAGACTCCATTGCTTCCTTTCATTAACTTTTCTGTAGAATTCTTGGGTGCTTCTGAATAGGTTCTGAAAGCTTTCTCCTTCCTGTACTTTGACATCAAACTAACAAATTCATTTCCAGAAGTAATGAAACACTGCTTTGGTGGTGCTGAAAATGCCTTCCTGTTCTTATGTGTTTGGGATAAAAGTTATTATTATTATTATTTTTGCCTGAACTACTGCGGGTTTCTGAAACAGACGGATCCTTTACACCTGATTAGGTTTCTATTATGCCATCAACATTTTTTTCCACTTTATAAATGAGCCTATCCCATTCTCTCATAACCAAGGAACTGGCTCCCTACATGCTTCAAAATTTTGTGTCCTTCAAAATCAAATAAGATGTCTTCCTTTGCATTAAATGCTTTACTTCCAAAACTCTGGCCTTGGTTTATTCTTCTGTTGATGCAGGAATCCACACATCACCATTTGCTTTTTTTCGATACATACTCAAATTTTTTAAAAGGGAAGTATTGCAAAAAGGATGTATTTTTCTTTTCTAAGCTGTAGATGGAGTCAGAAAAATCACTTCCGACCTTGACCTTGAGTGGGTAGACTGTATGTCTGACTTACTTAGGCCACAGTCAAGAGATGTTTTGGTGGTAAGTAGTGGTTTTAATCAGGTTAAGAGAAGATGGGGGCCAAGACAAGCTGCTGGATGTGAGGTGCTGTCCACACCAGCTGTAGATGCCATTTCCCTTTCAAGACGGCCTACGTGATTTCTTAGATCTTAAACACATCCCTAATTTGATAATCTGACAGTCATTACTTCTTGTCTATTTATCTAGATAATGAACCCAAGGCACACAGAGTTTAAGCAGGTAGCCTACAGGCCAATTCCTCCAGTGTTAGAAAGGACATTTGTCTATCAGTACAAGCTCTCGCCTTAAAGGAAGTATGGCGAACTATACTTGCACCTTAAAATATTTAGTAACTTGCCTGAAGACCCAGTAGAATTATACTTTCCCTTTCCTGTGGTCAGAAGGCATAATATAAAATTCAACCACCCTGGGGGGCATAATCACAGATAAAACCATTATGACCTAAGTATATATGAAATGGAATTATTTAGATGGTGTTACAGTCAAGCTAACCTGAAATAAGGCTTTACCTGTTCTGGGCTCAAAGACTCCTTTCAGAGGAAGGCAAATGCCACTCCTAGTTCTACACATATTTCTCAAGACTGCTCCTAGATATTGTTGGGATCCTCTGCATTTGTTCCTGAAGCACCTGGGTGAACAGGACATCCCATTCAGCAGCAGAGTGGTAAGTATTTGAAAATCAAGCTCCTAATTACCCACGGCCTTTCTGGGTTGGCCTTTGGCTGATGCCATCTGGCAGAGAAATGGCATCACTTCTGGAATACCAGCCGCAGAAAAACCCTGAGTCAGTGTCTCCAAACCTCCCTTTCACTGTCTATGCTGCTGATCTCTGCAAGCACACAAGCCAAACAGCGCCATGCTCTGAGGTCAACGCTGGGTTCTGACTTCTTTTTCTCCTAGCTTGGTGGGGCGTGGGGGGTGGGGGGAGCGTGTTCTGTTACTGAGAAAGAAATCTAGAGCTAAATTAGTGGTGCCACACATGCAGGCACCACAGTCCCCTTTAGACATTCCCAGTGGGGACCCACTCCCAGTGCCCTGGGGAAGCCAGGACAGTGAGCAAATCTAAAGCATGGACACCCTCCCACCCTCCCACCCCTGCTGCAGATACAAAGTGAACAAATATCCAGTTCTCAGTTTTTCTTAGTAGAAAAAAAAGAAAAGCCATCTTTCCCTCACCCTCTAAAATAAGCCTATGCTCAATGCTATTTTAGCAAAATTATAATGTCTTGCCTTATTTTCTTTCTAAGTCCCCACTAAGAACTTTTGGTGTTGGCATGAAGGATATTTTGGTGCCAAACTATTAAAAAAAAAAAAAGTAAAGGAAGACATTTATGGCTTCTAGACATTGTGGGGTACATATTTACAAAATGTATTAAAGAAATTTAGAACATCAAAATGCTTTTAGGTAGTAAGAAAGTCTCATCTATATTTCCAGAATATTAATAAGTTTCAATCTTCCTTTAAAAAAGGTTATTTCGGGGCACCTGGGTGGCTCAGTCGTTAAGCATCTGCCTTCGGCTCAGGTCATGATCCCAGGGTCCTAGGATCGAGCCCTGCGTTGGGCTCCCTGCTCAGCAGGAAGCCTGCTTCTCCCTCTCCCACTCCCCCTGCTTGTGTTCCCTCTTTCACTGTCTCTCTCTCTGTCAAATAAATAAATAAAATCTTAAAAAAAAAAAAAGTTGTTTCATCTCCTGGTCTTCCATACTAAAGCCCCTGTACTGTCCTTAAATTGCTCGATTTTTAATGCAGTCTTCTTTATCCTCAAAATGTATTCACTTCGTTTTCTTAACTACTGTTTGGGATTGGGGTGGGTAGGACTTTAAAAAGGGTAATTTTGTGATCAATATACTAACTCTAGGTTAAATTCTACCTAAGTATCAAGTTCAAGGTGACTTTTCGTTGTTGCTGTAAAAATAAAAATGCCTGAAAACCAACAATAAGTCCGTATCAGTAAGGATCAGAAACAAAAATATTTGAATGTAGAGGAACATCCCTTGAGGACAATCCATTTAATTACCCTGATTTTATCCCAAGGGCTCGTTTGCAAAAACAGCTAACTTCATTTAGTGACTTCACAAAATGGACAAACGGTGAAGACCTTAGGCTGAGAGAAGAACTGAACTTTCACAAACACTTCCCTAACTTTCCTAGATCAGCCAGGATAGTCATTCACAGGGGCGGCCGGCGCCTGCTCCAGGCCTTTTGTGGGGTTGGTGTCCAGTGGAAACTTCGCCAACTGTAAGCTGTTATCTGGAATCCGAGGAGGAAACCTTGCCACCCATCCCTAAGGAGCCCTCAGGACTCTGTACCTGGCTCTCCACCACCTATCTCAGGGCTGTCCATGTCTGGGAGGCACCGCACCCTTCAGCTTGGACCCTCAAGGAATGTACGTGGCTCATCTAACTCACCGCCCCACCTGCCTCTCTGCCCCAGGGCAAACCGCGGGTTTACTCTGTCCTCCAATGCACACCCAGAGCCTCATCCTGCTGCTGGCCCTCTCCTTATCCCTACTTCTTTCCAACTCTTTTCTTCAACTGCCGATGGAACCGTGCACTCCCCTCCTAGGGGATCTAGGTCCCCTCCTGTCCCCCTTCCCTCTCCTCTCCTGGTTCCCCCAGACCTCTCCCCTTCTCGGTGAAACCATCAGCTTCTCCACCTCGGCTCTCACCCACATGTTCCTGATTGACGAATCTCTGGGCCCTGACCCAGGCTTCCAGGTACTCACCCCCACTCCCAGATCTGCACCCCGCATCTTTTTAGGCTGTGAACCTTGGCCCTACATTTCTTTCTCCTTCACAATCATCTCATTCATTCAGGTGCCACGGCAGCTACTGAATCTTTGACCTACTTTCTGTTCAGAGAGAGAGAGGGAGAGGGAGAGGGAGAGGGAGAGATGCTCCTCTCCCTGGGGATTCCGTTGCACTTATGGGACTCCTGCACACAGTTCCTATTTCCTTTCTCTTTTTCTGCCTCCAGCCTCCAACTATCCTGCCTCACGCTGCTGCAGGACAAATGCTCATGGCGGCAGTTTCTCATGGTGTCACTGCCCTGCTCGGAACACTTTAATTGCTCCCTGGTTTTCTATAACATAGAGTCCAAACCTCTCCTCACCCTTGGAGGCGATGCAATGTAGCAGAAGGAGCAAAGAGCGAATTACAGGAACATGAGCTCCAACCTCTGCTTCCACCACATATTCAAAGTGGGGCCTTGGGCAAACTTCCAAGCCTCCCTTTGCTTCGGTATCCTCAAGCATGAATCATACTTAGCTCGTGAAATCATTGAGGATGTTCAGAAAATAAAAAGGGCCTTCACTTATTGCATGTTTATTGCATGTTAGACTTTGAAAATGCATTATCTCATTCAATCTTCACAACTGCGTTCTACTATTTCCTCCACCTTCTAAGATAAGGAAACCGAGACTCAGAGACTGCGCAACTTGCCCGGCTCCAGATCCCTCTGACCCCAAAGGCCTTGGCCACATGAGCTGAGAGGCCCACTCAGCACTGAAGGTGGTCAGTAAGTTCCCTTTGGCTTCCATAACCTGAGTCCAATGCACCTTTTAAGCCTTGACTCGTACTCCCTTCCTCCCATGTGGGTGATGCAGAGGAGTGAACGACCTTCCTGGCTTAGCATTCCAGCTGGAAGGCCCGTCCCACATTTCTACCGATTGAAATCTCACTCTTACTCCAACGTCCAGACTAAATGTCACCTCCTCCTATGAGACGATTTCAAAATGTTACCACTTCCTTCAAATTTCCAGAATATTTGGCATTTCTCTTATACAAAGATCATGCTCTGTCTTATCTTTTTTTTTTTTTCTCTCTTTCCGATACATGTCTTATCTTCCCATATGGATTACAAGCTCTTTGCAGGCAAGGAGCAGGTCTCATTCACCTCTGTGCATCTCATCTGCCAGGCTCAGTCCCCGGGACACATGAGGCACTCAGCAAAGGTCTGTAGGGTAGTTAATCTGGGAGCAAAAGTAAAGTTTTGAAGAGCTGAGCTCAATTTACCGCTTGCATGAGGTAAAAATGTTCCTCATATGCTAGAGGTGATATCACAGAGAGAACAATAATTATAATGTGAGATAGAGAGGAGGCCAATTAATCTTTCTCCTTTACCAATGAAAAGGCAGGGACAGTGACCATTATACCGTCTTAGGGAAAGTGCCTGGTAGCAGGGGCCAACAGGAGGTGGTCTACTTACGTTTGCTGTCTTCATTAACCCAGTAGAAAAAAAGTTGACATACACACACACTCCAGATAAGATTGCAGCAATGATTTTGAAAGGAAAAAAAATTCCTTTAATCCACCCAATTTGTATTCTAGCAGCTTCCAAGCTCACATGCCCGAATGCATAAATAAAAATACCGAAGAAGAAAATCAGATAACACAAGTGGGAACTCAGTCAGAGAAAGGTTCCCTAACATTGTAAGAAATACCACTCTAGGCAGAAAACGGCTAGCAGATCCTTAACTCTGGGAGGGAGCAGGTGGAGACATGAAGAGGCCATCCCGCCTAGGCTTTGCGCCGTAACTGCTGCGCCCGGCTTGGATAAATATTTTTATTACCTACACAATGATAAGTAAGGGGCCAAATGATCAGCTCTGAAAAGGATTTCACATAGGATCGTGACACCGCGGTAGCTGGGAAACACGAAACGTACACAGGGGAGCCGGACGGCAACCGGAGTTTGCACAGAACTTGAAGAGCAACATCATGGTCAATGTCAGGTGAACGACAGCATCGGTCAGCCTGCGCAGAGCCACAGTGGGGAACGCAAACCCGCTTCTGAGAAATCTCAGCCGATATCCAGGTATTTCTGCAAAAAGTGCAAGATTCTCAGGACTCTCTACCACCCTGTTAGGAAAATATTTCCTCTTTCCTGGGGAGACATGTCTTTTCTCGTTTCCTCTCCCCCTTAAACTGTCAGGCTCTGCTTTCGGAACAGAGCTGAACTCCAGGCAAACCAAGCCTTCTGATGTTTTCTCAAAACACATGCTGATCACCAGGTCGGATCAATCTGTCAGTTGCAGCACTCAGCGAGATTGGGAGTTAGAAGGCAGAGGAATGGCCGTTAGGCTTCAGTTCCTCGTTCACCTCCCCCACCCAGGTTCCCGCTCAGGCTGGTGAGATCCAGGAGCTGGGCTCAGGGGCATGAACAGAGATAACCCAGCAGTGGCGAGGAAGCTAACGGGCAATTAGGAGGCTGATTCACTCGTTTATCTGGATGATTAGTTGAGTAGTTTCTGAGTGCTCTGTGGTTCAGGGAATTTTCCCTCACAGGCTCATCAAGACCACACCCTTCCATGCGCCTGATATTTCCACGAAAGAAGGAGAAACCACGCTAAGCACAGGGTATGTGTTTTGGTGGACCTTTATAATAATACACTTGCTAAGATAATTACGGTAAACAATGCACACCAAGCCCCAAACTTTACTCACTTTAAAGGATTGAGAGAAACATTCGCCTGTGGTTGCTACCATTTTTCAAAAGAATCACAGAGGAAGACACGGCCTTAGTGAATACTCACAACTCAGGGCTTCCCAAGTGGTATTTCCAAATCCTAATTAACCTGTGATCGGAGAAATACAACAGAGACTAGCAGAATGTTGCACGGGAAGAGACTTTTTAGCAATCACCTGGATCTGGGCCCTAGTCAATATTTCTCAGAACACCAGGCAATAAAATATGTGCGCTATGGAAAAACTCTTCTGTGGATCACATTGTTTAAGGAGAGATTCCAAGTTAAAGATAGATAGGTTTCCTTTTACCCAAGGGCGTGGCAGATTAGAGACAGCCACAGGTTCTTGGACACTGCTAGGCTCTGTGTCCTCGACTCTGGGTGGGCTCTGTCTTTGACAAAGTTCAGTAGAAGTGATGCTGTGCCCTCCTGTGTGATGTTTCTGGTGACTTCCACATCTGGTCTCTCGTTGGGCTTGCTCTTAAGGGCTCCTGACAGCCGCCCTGGGAGTGAGTCATCATGGTCATTTGACTTGAAACCCAAGCGAGAACAGCCTAGCTGAGCCTGGTCAACCCTCCGCACCAAGAGAGATGATAAATTATGGTGAAGCCACTAACTTTGGAGAGGGTTCCTGTGCCGCCCAGCACACGGTAGGCAATCAGCGTTTGTTACATGGATGACTGGGTGAGTGAGTGAGCGACGCAAAGGGGAGCCTTCAAGAGGGGGATCATCTAGTTTGCCACATTTCCTAAATGTGCCATCTGAGATGTCAAGACAAGTCATACAAAACAGGGCTTGATAGAACACTAGCAGGAGAAAGGCTGAATTAGAGCTTGAAATGGTAGAGTTTGGGAATTATTGATCATGTTACAGATGACCAAAGTGAGGCCCAGAGAGGTAATAGAGAGGTAAAGGGAATTACCTAGGGAAACGAAGCTAATTGGTAGACTCCACCTATGAACTAAGTTTCTTTTCTAGCAGAAGTAAAGGGGTGTGGACGACATGGTTTCACTTACACAAGCATGTTTCAGCTAATTAAATATAACAGGCTTCTTATTAGGTAGCCCTGTCTTTCTGCTTGCTGATCAAGTCTTTGTGTCCAGCTAGCTGTTTTCCAGGAGACCTCTCTTAAATGGTAGACTCCCAAAGAGGATATAAGGGTATTTATTAGCTTGACGTCTAGACTAAGCTCACTTCTAAGAACACCAGGATCTATAGCAACATACTTGGGCCTTTGGTCTTAAAACATTTGCCTGATGGAAATCCTTGCTTAAAACCAAAATCTCTGGAAGAATGAATTTTCAACTGACCTAGATGTTGGTGAAGGATCCAGATTTTAAAAATTCCTTTAGTCTTATGTTACAAATTCCATCGCTCTTCCTCCATGTGAGGTAAATAATAGGATCTGAAGTCTGAGTCAGTTCTTAAAACAATACAGGGAAGAATGTTAATACAGGTCAAAATCTGGGATATTTGATTTTTACCATTCCAGCCTATAACACAGCTTCCCAATCAAGTCTCCAAATCCGAGAACCACTTCAACGGGTGAAAAAAGGTTTTATCTAATTATCTTCTTCTCCTACTTTGAGTTGACCAACCATGTATCTTTTTTTGGTCTTATCAAAGGGGCCGCTAGGACGAAAGCACATCCAATTTTAAGTAAGCTTTAGTTAGCAGACTTAAAATTGATCATGCATTTTAGTTTCAGTAACTTGCAATTTCTACACACTTTGATAATTCACTTTAAAGAGCAAACTGTCTTTAATGACAAGGCTTAAAAGAGACGACCTTTCTGAACAAAATATGAAAGCTCCGAAGAGACTGCTCTTTTAAGGAAACTATGAATTAAAATGACCTTGTGTTCTGAAACTTTTCTCTGACCATTTTTGATGTTTTACCTTTCCTTTTTACTCTCAGAACGAAAGCTAAAACACCACTGCCTTCTGTGGATGCTGATGCACTTCAATAACAGGGCTGTTAATTGTTAATTCAAACTCATATAGTTTCTCCTGTCTGCACTCTCTCGGCAGACACCTTTAATGAGGTTGCTCACAACGACAGGCATATGCCTGCTTCTGAGGAATCCACTGTTACTAGGTGACATTACAGGATAACGTCTGAATCCGGCAATTTCCCTTGAGTCACAGCCGATTCTTTTGTACAAACTCTGAAGCAAGTAGACCCATTCTCTGTTGCCCCCCTCTCAGGCCATTTTTCTCCTCGGTGCCCCTGGATGGCTGCCCTCTGAGGAGCTGATTGTTGACTGGGGAGGTTGCAAAATCAGGGGTCAGACCCCTGAAAGGGCTTGCGGCTCGGTGACACAGAAGTGGTAGGACTCAAACAAGACCATGACATGGGCAGATGATGGACAGCTGGCCCTTGCCTTAACCCTTCTCCTGCGCTCGACCCCATGGCTGGGTAAACACGCGTACCCAAGACACTGCGCGCCCACGGCTTTCCTTCTGCTGGGTCGTTCCCCACGCCTTATCACCCACTACCCGAGGACGGTCGCACGCACAGGTGGATGACACAGCCGCCGGAGCCAAGAATGACAACTTGAAATGGAACTGAATGAGGTACTTGGGGTGAACAATCGATCTTCCAACAGATAAAAGAAAAGATGAAACCTCAGATGATTTTATAATAAGGCACAATGTTTATAATTCACTTACTGAGCACTTGCTTGATCTCCCAGTAGCCATTTATATACCCAGGGCTCAATTCAGGAAGGGATTTTAAACGTGCCAAAGGCAATTTTTCTTTCTCTTCCTTTATCAGAGGACATTCACAAAAACATTAGTGTCGGCCATCCAGTCCCATCACACACAATCAAACTGACCTAAAGTTTCAGCACGCTTACTCCCAGATGTATGTGACACCCATCAGAAGGGAAACAGGATCTGGGTAATGTCAAAGGTTCACCAGTGTTTGTGATTTCATAACCCTTGAAATAAGGAAAAGAAAGAATAGCAGGCAACTTTCCAAAACACCTACTGATATTTACTCATGGAAAATAAATATTCTTGAGTGGGAGTTCCAATTCCAGCAGACAATACAATTCACCAAGTATTTTCACTTCAGGCAGCTAATAACCTTACTAACGAAATCTGTTGAGCTTCAACCTGTTTTTCACGGTCTGTAGAGAAGCACTTAAAAATTAATCATGTAGCCTTAATCTTTCCCTTTTGAGCACTAAATCATAGTCTGAGTACCAACTGTCCTCATTTGGTAGGTGGTTTTAATAGCATCTGCTTCGATTTTGCTTTTTCCTGAATACTCTTCAAGCCAGTGCTATAATTTATTGAAAATGCAAGAAAGACCTGAGCTTTCAAAGGACAGGGATCTTTCTTCCTGCAGGTGTCGGGGCAAACGTCACCAGGCAGAGGTGATCTAGAGTAGGAAGGCAAGGTTTTTTGTTGATGGCAGCCGCCAAGGCAGCGTCTATGCGGTTCCTGGCCCTGGCTTTGGAAGTGGCTGTAAAACCTGTTACTTCCTTATCATCTCTGGGTCTCGGTTACGGTACAAGAAAGGGTAATTAATCCTTGGGCAGCAAACAACGGAGATGGGCGTGGGAAAGAGACAAGAATTTCGAAAAGGCCTAAAGTAACGTTCTGCCCTGTCCTGTTACAGTAAACGGGATGATCATGGCCCTGCCCGCAGTCCAGATTTTTAGAGCGTCTCAAAGGGTCCATGGCATACACCACAATGAAGTCAAAAGAATACAGAGCATCCATCCACTGCAATTCAGAATTTCCTCAGCAAATGGGGCTGACCAATCAGCATAGAACACAGACCAATCAGCAACGACCAATCAGAAGCAATGTGCTGATTGGTCAGTTGGGTGGAGACAAACACCCAATCAGGAGAACACCACCATATTCGCAGAGAGGAAAATGGGACCAATCACAGCTCATCTGCCACCACTTGCCACTGGGTTGCGTGGCCTTGGAACACACCCTTCTGTTTTTAGGCTTTCTTAAAGAGCATCAATTGATACGATAATGAAACAATCACCATAAAAAGAGAAAGCAACAATAAAACCATAGCTGCTACATAAAATTCTTACACCATTCTGCCTCTGGAGTCCCAGGGTCAGACGAGACCAACGCGACAACTCCTTAAACTGGTATCAGATGACCCAGTGATTTTTATTCTAAATAAACGAACTGCTTATGGATGTGATCTCTGACACGACATAAGGTATTTTTCCCCATAGTACAATTTGAGATTGTCAGGATTTTCGAGGGAAAAATACCGTGGATACGCCATACTTATTTTGGCAAACGAGGTGCAATAAAAAGTAGAAATAAAATTGGTAAGTACAAAATATAATGTTTTAATAATATGTGAACACAAACATGAAAACAATGTAAGCATGCTAAAAATTGTGATGCGATACTACAAACGTGATTTTGATCCTACGCAACTGGTAAAATTCTATACAAAAGCGTCAACAAGGCATATTATGAGAAATCACTTCTTTCCCCAATATAAGCAATTCTCAGCACATGCTCAAATGCACGCGAATATGGAAATCCGAAATAAAGGAATGTTAAAAAAAAAAATAACTTAGGCAGACACAAATAAAACCACCCCATAGCGTATGAGTGATGCACGTGTTTATGATCTTAATTACATTTAAGTATTAAAAAATGCCATTGATCTCACAGTTTACAATACCCAAATCTTCAAACCTGCTGGAAGAAATCCACAGTGCAGCCCAGACAGTGACATCCACTGCCCTCGCCCTGTGCTACTCAGGTAAGCCTTCGCGCAGTTACCTGAAAATCAAAAATCTCAGTTAATGATTTTCTCCAGGTCTGATGGGCATGTCAACGATAAAATATGTCCTAACTCGGGAGGAGTTGGATAGAGGTTAAAAAGGATATTCGGTATCAAAATTTCATCATTTATGCCCGGAAAGGATCCAATCCCATCTGCACCAGGCAATAGACTCTTTCGAAAAGTGAATGATTCACAAGGTCTTAACTTCTAAACCGATGCCAAGTAAGTGCTTTGGCCTTTCACTGCGTGAAAAGGGAGGCTGTTTGACTGACTTAGAGCAGGGAAACATAATCTATGTCTGTGATGTCTCTGGGGACCCTGGACTAAGAAGGCATCCTTGAGAAGCGCATGCTGAGGGCACTAAAGTCACCGTGTTGCCACGCCACCGAGCCATTTATCTCTTTTGGTCTGGAGAACATCTGCAGCAGCAGCAGCGCCAAACCTCCAGGGGATACGGGGCTTTGAAGATGTGGGCCACCACGCTAAGGACTGCATCAGCTCGCTATCTTCAAAGAAAGACGGTCTCCTTAACCCTGCAACTGGGCTTTAAGACAATGTCTTGTCAGGGCGATGCAGGTGAGGCCCAGACTTGTCAGGCATCTGCAGATTCTCTCATTCTGTTCTGATCGTACTAAGCACTGCGATTACAAGGGGTGGGTGGCTTCTCAAAGACAGGCTATTTAGTAAAAAAAAAAAAAAAAAAAAAATCGGTATTTTTTTTTTTCAAAATTGATACTATGTGTAAGCATTTTAATAAAGACCCTACGGTCAACCCGGGAGACTCACAGGTGCCAACAATACTAACTAATCAGAAGGCCTTAGGAGCGTGGGCTGTACCTTCTGCCTTGGTATGTAGTCAGTTCTTCTTGAAGGATGGATGCTCTCTTCTGCAGAAAGTTAACCTAGAAAAAGACACCACGTATGAGCAGAGGCGAATGTGGCTGAAATGGCAAAATATGGTGCAAATAACGTGGCTCCCTAGATAAAAGGGAGAGGGTTTGTTGAATGTCAGTGTTGTGCTTTTCACCTTTGATCACATTGCATCCCTCCTGAAAAGCAATCCGAGACAAGAGTCCATCCAAATTCATTATTGCAGAGCCATTTTGGTTTGGCCCCAGCCCGTCCTTGAGGCTCCATTTCTCCTCCCGTTCTCCCCACCATCACCACCTTGTACACCATGTCTTCCTGACTCCTTTGCCCTTTGGCACGGGGCATTTTCTCTCTTTGGAATGCTCGGCTAACTATCTCCCATTTATCCTCCACCGTTTAGTTCAAATGTCACCTCTCCTACTGACTTCCTCGATTCCTCCCCAACAGCTCATCACATCCTAGGCAAAGTCAGGGCCCCTCCTCTTTACTCCTACTCCTGTGCTCCATTATTAGCACTTCTCAAGCTGCATTGGGGTTATGTGTTTTCATATCTCTCCCCCAAACCTGAGAGCTCGTCTGGGACAGGGAGGATGTTTCTTCGTCCCTGTGTCCCCAGCTTCTTTCACTGGGCTGGGTGGGACCCTGGTGTTCACTAGTGTTTAATGAGTGAATGAGTGAGGAGAAAGAAAATTACTGTCTTCTGGAAACCTCAGTCTGTCCTGGGGATTCCCTGAGGTTGGAGAGACAATATTGGTAGTGGAAAGAGCCTAGGCCAGAGTTAGGCCAGCTTGGGTTCCACTCCTGGCTTGGCCTCGATGGCTCTAGGAAAGTTACATGAGCTCTTGATGCCTCATCTGTGAAATGGGATCGATGAGAGCTGCTTCCCAAGGTTAGGAGGAGGACATGAAAAGACTAATAGAAGCCGCCTAGTGGCTTAGCATGTTCTCTTAAATCAGATCTTTACAGTGTGGTTTGATTTTTTTGGAAGCATAAATTTCTATATAGTATTAAAGATACCTCTATCAGGTATGAATTCAAAAGCACCTTACACGAACAAATAGAAACAGTTTGGGGGTAACTCCTACTATGGCTCGATGTAATCAAGAGTCAGCGGTATTTGATCATTTCAGAATTGTTTACTCTTGCTGCTTTGGTCTGAACTGAAACCATGGCAACGGCTGATTCTGAAGCCTAGTTGGCCAGAGAACACTGCCGGCGAACAGCAAATGTGCTTGCAAGAGAGGAAAGCACACTTTCTCTAGACGGGTACATATCCAGGTGGTCCCCCTCGGTTTTGCTTACTTGTAATATCACCCTGGTCTTAATTCTAGCCAATTGCTCAAATGACCCATAGGACAATTGATAATGTTGACAGATGCAAGCATTACACCGATTCGGCCTCCCCTCCGCACCCCTGCTTTGCGATTGGAATCCCAACAATTTTCAGAAAATACAGACACCTGGGCTTTCAAACTAAATTTGCACCCTCTGTGGCCTGCGACTCCTCCACGCAGCTGCCAGCTAGCAGGACTCTCTTTCTGGGTCAACTTCCAGTTTTAGGAGGCTGAAGTGGCTTTTATTACAGGGAAATGAGGTGAATGATAACAGAAGCCCTGCAGGTGGCTATCAGATTTCTTTCTTTCGGTCTTTTTTCCTTAAAAAAACCCTCCTCTGAAGGTGCCAGGTCCTCCATAGCCAACCCTATGGAAGCTCTCCTACAGAGTTAATGGGTAAACCACACTGCAAGGGAGCTTTCCATGTAAATAAAAATGACTTAACCCTTTCTACCTTAACACTTTCCTGCAGTCCTTATGTTTATTTTTTTAAAGATTTTATTTATTTATTTGAGAGAGAGAATGAGATAGAGAGAGCATGAGAGGGGGGAGGGTCAGAGGAAGAAGCAGACTCCCTGCTGAGCAGAGAGCCCGATGTGGGACTCGATCCTGGGACTCCAGGATCGTGACCTGAGCCGAAGGCAGTCGCCTAACCAACTGAGCCACCCAGGTGTCCCTGCAGTCCTTATGTTTATAGGCAGGAGCGAACGAGGGAAAATGTGGCTGGCAGGAGCAAAGCCAACAGTAGCCCACAGAATGCTAGAATGGACATTTCATCTTCAGGTGAGAGGCTTTTGACGGGGGGGAATACATACGGGGTGGCCGAAGTTTGCTGCGCGCGCTTTGCCCTACACATTACAAAGAGCACATGTGGGTATCATCCAATCGTATCGGTTCGTAAATCAATTTATTGAGCACCTACTATGTGGCAGGCACTGTTCTTGGCACAGAGAGCAAAGACCTCTTTCTCTCAAGGAGCTTTCCCAGAAAAAAGTATGATTTCCTTTTTTTTTTTTGAAGTTTCTTACCAGAGACATGATTTGCAAATATTTTCTCCTATACCATGGTTTGTCTCTTCAATTTCTGAATGTTGTCTTTTGAAGTATAAAGTTTTAACTTTTAGTAAAGTCCAATTCATCTGGTTTTTTCTTCTGCTGCTTGGGCTCTTGGTGTCACAGCGAAAAAAAAAACTCTCACCTAACCCAAGGCACAAAGATGCACTCCTTAATCTAAGAAGATTTCTTCTTAGAGTTTTTTTTTAGCTCTTACATTTAGGTCTATGATCCGTTTTGAGTTAACTTGTTGAATAATCTGATTGTCCCAGCACCTTTCTTTCCATTTTTCCCTCAGTCTTGGGACATTTGGAAACCAACTGATCAAAAAAATATATAATAGGGTGGCTCAGTTGGTTAAGCATCTGCCTTCAGCTCAGGCCATGATCCCAGGGTCCTGGGATTGAGTCCTGCATCTGAGCAAGGAGCCTGCTTCTCCCTCTGTCTGCCGTGCTCCCTGCTTGTGTGCACTCCCTCTCTCTGTCTCTGACAAATAAACAAAATCTTATATATATATATAATATATATGTTCTTTTTTCCCCTGGACTCTCAATTCTATTTCACTGATCTCTGTGTCTATCCTTTTGCCAATATCATACTGTCTTGATTATGACAGCCTTGTAGTGAGTTTTGAAATTGGGAAGCATGAGCCCTCCCAAATTCATTCTTATTTTTTCAAGATGGTTTTGGCTACTCTGGGTCCTAGCTATTGCTTTTCATCAATCTCAGTCATACAAGGATTCTTAGACATAGACAGGGGAAAGTACATTTTAGGTTCCTAAGTGTATTAGAAGTGGGAACGTGTAGATTCGTTCCCATGTTAGAGTCATTAGACTGGCAATATATAAAATGTGTTTCTAGAAGTACATGGAGAAAACTGACGTTGGGAGCTGTGAAATAATCTTAAGCATCTAAATTTACATCCAGTCTATGATCCGTTTTGAGTTAACTTGTTGAATAATCTGATTGTCCCAGCACCTTTCTTTCCATTTCCAAATCCAGTGCATCTCTCACACTGTATTTCATAAGCTATTCCAAGAACTACACATTTCAGCAAGAAATATTTAACTGAATTATTTGAATACCTTGTCATTATTCTGCTTGGAATTTAAAATGCATCTTGTTATGTCTAACAAGCATACAAAACACACCAGAATAGAAATGCTTCTAATTTAGCCATCGTTTCTGTTCCTCTGCCCTTTCACAGAGTCAGGAAATCTCCGATGTGTCAAGCGATGGCATTTGGGGCCTGGTACCAAGAGGAGAAACGGGGAGGCTGTACTGGAATGTACACTGTAAGTGAGGGAAAGTAACCATAACTGAACTTTTCAATTTCACGGGTGCTTGTAAGGAAATCTTATTGAGACAATGAGTTGCAAAACTAGTAAGAAAAACTTAAAAAAAAAAAAATCCAAACAAAAAACAATTCATCCTGGTTGTATGTTATGTTATTACATTAATTTCTGGCATCAGTTCAGAATTAAACTTATTTGTGAGTCTGTTTTCAAGATATACACACCACCTGAACCCCGAGGGAATGCCTTGATTCTGGTAATTACCTGTGACTTTAGGGAGGAAATGGTGTCTTCCAGCTCTTGTCTTAGAGATGCTGGCATCAATCCTTTGAATTTGGTCTCGTATTCTTGTCGTATATAAGTTATCTAAAGTGAAAAAAAAAAGACAGCTTATCAGTTTTTTTTCCCACGGAAATGATTGTTTTCAATTTTTAAAATAATAAATAATAATATTTATTTATCACAAAGGTAAGCTTGCTACATGTGGTCAATAAAGATGAAACGACACGAAACAGAGTTACAAACAAAAAGGCACTCGGTCTGCCCTTATGAGTCTGGGAGAGACAGTTCCTAAAACACTTTTATTTCTTTAAAATCCCCATTAACGCAATTTTCAGCCCTTGATAAGTAAAATGCCTGTTCTCTCCTCACCGCTCGTGATATATGCACTATGCTAACCTTTTCTTGATCAGGATGTGGATTATGATCATTGATACACTGTGATTTGAGGACAACTCAGGCTATGTTGTTGCTCTGATTAAGACACTCCCTCCAACTGGCTAGGCAGCTGGGTGCTCGATATAATCCATAGGACAATGAAGATAGGAATGAAGAAGAATCCCTGCTGCTGTGCCTCCAAGACTCCTCAACACAGGGAGACCAGAGTGTCTTGCCATTGTGAACTTCTCTGGCTCATGGGCTTCCCTCTTCCTCCAGAACACAATCAAGCCTGGGCTCAGCTAACTGATGGATCCCTGGGCTGGTTTGGTGGCTCATCTCTCTAAAAGCTACAGACAGAAGCAAAGGAGGGAGGCAGAAGAAGAGTCTTTGGAGGGATATGCCTGAGCAGAATGAAGAGGTTCATGAGTATGTGTGTCTTGGTGTCTTTCTCCAGTTATTTGATTTCTCTTCCTCTTAATCTGAGATGTGACAGAATTCAAAAACCTATTGCATGTGCTGTGTGTGACTTAACTGAGTATTAAAGCAGAATTGCATAGTATCCCATAAATGATTCATTGGATGCACCTGGAAATAAGGTAACATACTATGAAAATATGTGCAACTGAGCTCAGTTAAGACAAGTCTATGCATTGATCTACTGAAGATAATTTAAAATTACCAGCCTTAATTCCCAACTTTTCTTAGACTAAACCGAATTAAGAAATGTGTTCTAATAGTTCATTTCATTATCCATTAAAATCCCATGGCAAATGTTCTAGAATATGATTTTTCAATTTTTGGCAAAGTGTTTTTTGACCTATGTTATAATCTTGTGATTTACACCTAAAGGAAAAACAGAAATAATGAAACATGATCTCTCCCAGTGATGTAATAATTTTTCCCACCTTCTCCTCTTGGACTTAAGTTCAATAGTTAGATCAAAATGAAATGCACATGCAAAGCGAAACACATGCTTTATAAAACAGATCTTAAGGGCAACATTTATCGAGGGTCCACAAGCTGGTATATTGACTATATTTTTCTATTGTTCAACACTGGCTCTGAAATTTTGAGCTACTACTCTTTCAAAAGGGACTCCTGTGTGCTATCTCTCTTGTATCCTTGTTTGGTTGGAATGTCTGCCCACTGTCTGTACATTTGCAAGACCACTGAGCTGGCTATAATAATGCCCAACCCCCATTTCCTCTCCCCTAGGACTTTGGCAACTTTTTTTTTCAATGTCCTCTGGCATCACATCCACCTACGGTGAAGTCTGAAGCCAGGCTGGGTTGTTTTCTGTGTTGAAGGGGACTTTCTCTGCTTGAATGCCCATGTGATTTTTCTTTTTCCTCGATTCAGGAACTCCACTGGGATACGTTTTGGTATTAACCATGACCATTTTTCCTGAGACATTGTGTATGCCCTTTCTGTCTTTTCTTGGGGCTATCTTCCCTCAGTTTTAAGTACTTTGGAGGTGAAGGCCAAGCACTTAAGTTCTTCGGTTAATTCTCATAGTTTCTCTTGACTCCTTTGTCTTGTCCCCACTTCACCTTTCATATCTGATGGCCTCCTTCTACTGGAGGCTAGGCCACAGACAGCAGAGAATGGTGTGTGAACAAGACTGCCCTTTGATCACCCTATCACATCACTTTTAAATTCAGTTGGCTATATTTTCCAACTTTTTTTGAGGATCCGGGCATTTCCACTTTCTGTCTACTACTCCTTTGTTTTTATGATTTCAATGAATCTGAGTGAACTTAAAATGAGCTCTTGGAAAATCTGAAATTACCTCACTTATGAATGAGACTATCGACCAGGAAAATATTACTACCCTGAGTCCTTAAACCCAAATCCTGAATTTAAAAATCATTATACCACACAGAATCCTGTTACCTTAATAAAGTCATGGAAAACTTTAATTTGTTTTGCTCTATTTATAAGGTTAAAAATGTTACGACCAGCAAACATTTATTGAGTACTTCCGATGTGCCTGATACAATTCTAAATGCTTTATTAAGTGGTGAATCCTTCTGACAACTCAGTGAGGTAAGCACAGAGAGGCGAGCAAGCCAGGACTGGAACTCAAGGAGTCTGACTGTCAAGCACACATTCTTAGCCACTATGCTCTGCTGTTTCTCACATAACCTTTCCAAATGCTGAGATGTTTCTTCTACCCCCAAAGGAGAAGGACATCACAGACACAACCAGTTAGAGAAGTTTCATCCACTGCACACTGGTGCTCCCCACAATATAACAGGGGCTGAGGAAAGGGGCAGACATACGACCATCCTTCCAGACATCCATCTGTTCTTTGCTTTATTTCTTTTTAATGGCTATAATAACAACAACAATAATTTCTTCCTCACACTTTCCCACTGGTTTAAAATTTCAATTGAAGATTTATAGATAAGACTAATTTAAAAAATCTCTACAAGTGCAATGCACATATTGACCTAAACTAGAGGTTCCATAAATCCCCCACAGAAGCACACATTTTACGGTCCAACCAGTGAAAGCTGTATCTAAGTTTGTCACATGGCAAAATGAGAAAGAGGAAGGAAAGAATTAGCTTATATTCTTTCATATCACTTTCAATTCCTGCTACTATTTTTCTATCCCCACCTCTGACCCAGGATGTGTTTGAGGGGGAATAATGAGGGGGTGATAACACTTATCTATAGACTAATCACAAACTATGAACTGCCAAATACACCAATCTCCTTTCGTCTTCCTGCCTTCCCACATTTCCCTTGTGGTCTGAATCTGACCTTACAACAGATCAAGAAGCTAGAGGAAGTTGAACTGATCTAAGCAAAGGGTTTGATGGACATACAATTCCTTTTACTAAGGCAAATGAAAGTTTTTATATATAAGTTTATATTATTAGGTTTGAATATTAATTTTCATTAGCATATACTGTCCAATTATACTCGTGAAGGCTATATTAGTTTATTAAATGCAGAAGCATTCAAAGACTGTTCTCACTTGAATAATTCTGGAAAGGCATTTCCAGGACTGTTTTGGCTCATTTCTACCCTACCTCAGCAATCCCACTGCCCTCTAAAAGCACTGTGCATAATTATCTGCTCTTCCACATTCCTCAACCACCTCACGCCAAATAGATTATCAGCCTCCCCCCTCCCGCTTTCCTTCATCTTCTTCCCTTTAGCAAAGGAAAATTAGGAAACATAGGACCTTGTGACAAACAACGACATTCCTGTGATGTAATAAGACCCCTGGACGCTGAGTGGAAATGGTGTATGTATAACATGGTGCCCGCGTGACCAAAGACAGCTGTGCTCCGCACCATGGCAACAGACTGCCCACCTTTCCCTTGAAGGCAGAGCACTGACAATATTTCCTTTAATTTTAAAAAAGGACCACGAAGACTGAGAACAACCATAACTAGATTTTAGTGTTACACTCAAGTAAAACTTACATCCCGGGTTATCGGCCAAATACTCATTCGCATAAACAAGAGTCTACAGAATCTGTAGTTGACTTGAGCCAATGGGATCTCTGGAGATAAAAATTCAAAGTGATGTTGAAAAAAGTGAACCTTGGAAACCTTACAATTTCACTGAAAACATGGAAGGAGAACGAAAGCACATTTTGTGGTGTTTTTATTGAAAAATGCTATCAACTAGTGATGTTAACATGTCATAACCATGTCAAATATGTCACCCTCCTGTGGTATAACAAACAACAAGATGGAAGCCTGCAGCTTTATACACACAACTTAGGGATGGTGCCTCAGCCACAGGTTATTTTATCGTAAGCTTCCATGCACCCAAGACGGCATTCACTTCTGAAGAGGTGAGGAAAGGGGAGGCCACTGGGGTTCCTGTGTCACACGTTCCTGCATAGTCATTTGTGATTGTTTTCTGAGGTAAGAGGGAAGCACTTTTGGAAAATGACTGTGCCTGGTATTACTTTACAAAATCCAACCGAGCATTTTGGGGGTTAGCTCAGCAGATGAAAAAGGGAACTAAGTCAGACTTCTACTGATGGCATCTCTGAACTATCTCCCCACTTTGCTGTCGCCCTGGGACCGTCCCAATCCGGGATGCCTTTGTCTTGCACCTGACCCACAGATGTACTAGTAATGTTGGTTTTGGTTTTTGATTCAAATTTTCTTAACATTTAAAATCACAATCAAATCCTTTAGTGAGACCAACAAGGTCCTGCACCGTCTGGTCTCTATTCACCTCTCATTGCCGTCACTCGACGGTCCTCTCACTTCCAGACACCAGACTCGTTGGCTTCTTTCTGTCCGTTCACCAGGTGCCTGGATACTTTCCCTCACAACAGGCCCTTTCTCCTTTTCCTCTGCCCACTTTCCTGCCCCGTGGGGTTTTGCCACTCCTCCATCTAGATCTCTGGGTGTAGAGGGTCCCGCAGCATGGTGGTCTCAGGGGGCAGGCCCTGGTGAGGAGGCTGCATCTGGGGCAACTGCCTCCCAACTTCAGATGAGCTAGAGCCCCTCACTGTGGCAGGCAATAGCCTTCCTCAGTTTCCACAACAGCCCTCGCTCTCACGCTGTGACCCAGTCTCTTGTCATTTCACTGTCAAGGAGCCCCCTCAGCATTTTTGTCCCCTGTTACTCCTGGGACTTCTCTTCCAGCTGCCTCTGCCTGCTGATGGGCTCGGGACCCTGTACTCGCGGCTTTGGCTTCACTCATCACTCTGGGGTTCTGTTCTGTTTCCAGGTCACACACAGATGTCCATCCTGCTTTTGACTCCCAGTACATTTTACTTTTCTCTCTTTTTTTTTTTTTAAAGATTTTTTAATTTATTCATTTGAGACAAAGAGAGCAAGCGAGAGCATGAGCAGTGGGGAGGGGCAGAGGCAGAGGGAGAAGCAGGCTTCCCGCTGAGCAGGGAGCCCGATGTGGGACTCGATCCAGGACCCCGGGATCATGACCTGAGCCAAAGGCAGACACTCAACCGAGCCACCCAGGTGCCCCCGTTTTACTTTTCTCTTTTTGCATTTTCTCTTTTTCTATTTTACCAATTATCATTGAGTGTTTGGTGCAGAGGGGGTGCCCATGACTTGACCTTACAGAGCCATCTTGTGCAAAAGGACAGGCTGTTTTGTAACCTGCCTTTGAATAGTCAAGTGTAGGGGTTAGGAACCCAGACTCTGGAGCGGGAATGTTGGAGCTGAATCTGAGTTGGGTCCCTAAACTGCATGCCCTGGGAAGGTTAACTTCTCTGTACCTCACTCTCTTTATCAGGAAAATGGGAATTATAAATTCTTGGGGCTGCTGTGAGATTTAGGCGACTTAATACATGTAGGAGTTTTACAAGAGTGGCACTTAGTAAATAAATGTTCATAAATGTTAGTTATCATTACATCATATAATGGAAGCTATCCATATATATTTCATTATATTATATCTATGTATATTATGAATTATATATATATATATATTTCATTTAGCCAAGCCTCTAGCACTACACTTTTTGATTTCTAATTATTTGCAATACTAGAAATCCTGATAGTGGGCGCCTGGGTGGCTCAGCTGGTTAAGCGACTGCCTTCGGCTCAGGTCGTGATCCTGGAGTTCCGGGATTGAGTCCCGCGTCAGGCTCCCTGCTCAGCGGGGAGTCTGCTTCTCCCTCTGACCCTCCTCCCTCTCATGCTCTCTGTCTCTCATTCTCTCTCTCGCAAATAAATAAAATCTTAAAAAAATAAAAAAATAGAAATCCTGATAGCAAATTATTTGCATATATTCACGATTAACTTGAGGGTTCCATTTAAACCTCTTTTTGCATTTTTTAGTATCTACGGATTGAGAAAGTACATCATGACAAAAAGCTTCTATGAGTTCAGAATCAATTTTAAGTGAATTTGTATTTTATAATTAAAATTATCTACATGCCTTTGGAAAGCAGTAGTACCTGTTTTTGACTCATATTATTTATCCTGGCTACCGACCATGATTGGTGTATGTATGAGTTTCCTCAGAGCCTTGCCAATAGCTCTGGTCCACAGGTGGGGAATCATTGCTCCACGCTGAATGATTTAAGGAAAGGATCTCAGGTTAAAGCTCTCTCTCCACCCAGCCTGGATTTCTACCCATTAGATACATATGGGAGGGTTGGGGGAAATTAACAGATGCTTCTTCTCACTGTGGGTTCGGGGATCCAGAACTGTGTCCTTCTAACACCTGGCTTAGCTGAACGCCATAAAGCAAATGGAGTTTGATTGTTGAATAAATTGTAGGGGGTTGGGGATGAGGGAAAGCACAAGAGGTAAGTTTGGAGCATAGCATATAGTCTGAGACAGGGTGAACATGGGTGGGCGCTGCAGTGGAGGGTTTGGAGTAGTGGAGAACATCAGAAAGATGCCGGGCTTTCTGAAGGATGGTGACAGGCAAGTTAAGAGGTGGGCAGGAGGGGGACACAGGGAGGGAGGTTACCGGGGGGGGGGGCGTCTAATAGAAGGCGAGCAGAAATGTGGGGGATGTTTCTGAGCAATGGGCCTTTGTGCAGCAAAAAGTTTTTGCATGGGCTTTTTAGGGGAGGGGGTATATAAAACTCATCAGTTTGATACTGAATTCCAATGTGGTTTAAAGAAAAAGAGTGAACGAAATTGTAGTAAAAGATGGTGCCCAAAAAATGCTCTGGTACAGCTGAGAAAAAATGCACTGCCTTCTAAGAAATGTCATTTTTATTGGGGTTAAGGCATTATGCGTTGCCACAGCAACTGCCGAGCGAGATCCATTTTAAGAAAGGTGCTCTGCAGCCATAGCTGGTGTACTTTGATTCTCAAATACAAAGTGAAAAATGTAGAAGTAACCATAGTTTTCTCAACAATCCTCAAAATGTTCATTTCCCCCCTCTTTCTTCAATACAGTTTCATCTTATGGTTCTTTATTCCAACGGGGTGCCCTCAGACCGAGGCTGCAGCTCAGAGGACCCCCTCGTTCCCTGTACCTAGGGACCGGTCTCCGGTCCGGTCTGCAGCGAAGCCTGCTGCAGACTGGACCTGAGCCTCCCAGGAAAGGGGGCGGCTGATTAAGGAAGCAGCCACCAGCCCCTCTAATGGGAGGACAGCATGAACTAGTTTCTGGAAAGGGTTATTGTTTTAAGAGGAAGGAACAGTTTTCTGGTACTGTGGAGAAAACTGTGGCCCGAGGGTGAAGACAATGGTCCGAACCTAGCACTTTTGTTAGCTTTGGAAGCTCTAAATTCAGCTGCGGGTGGTTGGAAAGATTCCTGACAGCAAAAAGAAACCTGGGTTTCATAGTCTATTCATAAGAATCAACACACATAGAAAAGATGAGAAGCGGGTATGATAATCAGAGGCCAATACGTTGCCCAAATCTGTCCATGAAGCAAAGACTTAAATACATATCTAATAAAAAGACTGAGGTGGTGGCAGGAAATAAAAATGTGTGAATATTAAAATTTTGGAGGACATGTTGCACATAAGCGGTACCCTTTCCCTCCTGATGTCGAAGAAAAATCTGAAACCGTATTTTAGAGCTCCTATGAACAAATGTGGCCTTTGGAGGTACTCATTTAGAATTTCACAAGATATATGTGGTGGATATTTGCTTCACCCTCCAGCATTCATTCGAGAGGCTTCTGCTTACTGGAACACACTCCTCCCCCACACTGTCCACTCAAGATCATGGGGGTTGGAGTATGTGATAAGGCCTAGCCAATTATCACATCACATGCCCCTTGTGCTGGGATCATTTGGGGCCTGGGTACATGATCCAAGCTGAGGTCACCGGAGTCACCAAGAATCATGGGACAAACTCTCTCATCCACTAGACTTCACCCAGGGGGCGTCATTCTGGGGTTGTGTCAGCCATCTTGCTACCACAGAGTGAAAGCTGGACTGAGAGGGGAGCCAATCCAGAGGAAGAAGAGCTGAGAACTGGAGAGAGAGAAACTGGGCCCTTTGTCCGGCTGGGCCCTTTGTCCGGCTGACCCCGAAGTTTGCCCTGCCCTTAGATTTTTTTCAGTTTGGGTTGCATTTTCTGCCACTTGCAACTAAATTAGTCCTGATTAAAAAGGGGTAGAATAGGCAAAATATTAACTTGCATCTATGTGTTGCGTCTGTTTGACCAAGGGTCAGCAAACTTTGGCCTACAGGCCGAATCTGGCCCGTCACCTGTTTTTGTAAATAAAGCTTTATTGGAACACAGAAATGCTCATTTGCTTACCTATTATCTTGTGGCTGCTTTGCATGACAATGGCAGAGCTGAGCCATCCTGACAGAGACCTGGTGGCCCACAAGTTAAGTCTAAGCCATTTTCTCTGGGGCCCTGCACAGAACGTTGGCTGGTCCCCACACGCACGAGAACCACGAGGCGGGGAGCGCACTTGTTTTGCTGTCTGCGGTGGCGCCAGCATTTATCTTGGTGCCTGGCATATGGTAGCAACTCAATAAATATTTGCTGAGTGAATGAATGAATCAAACCTCACAGCACACCGTGTTAGGTCCGTCTTTGTCTTCAGACGACAGGATCTTTAGAATGTGGAGAGCAAACAACTCACAAAACCTTTCCCGAAAGACAAAGAGCCGATTCTGTCCATGAGGAACCATCAGGGTCCTGCAGTTTTTAATCAGTGCCGTGGCTACGAATAAGCGGGCCAGCTTCAGGCCTGAGGGAGGGGAGTTTGCTTCATCCATGTTCTGCCCCCTCCTCACGACAGGACTTTTTATAGGGTCGCCACATTAAATGGCTCCTGCTTCCTGGTGTGTGTGTGTGTGTGTCTCCTGAAATTAAATGCTGGCTCCTCTCTCTCTGGAATATATTATTTTGGTTTCTATTCCTAATGTTTTTCTTCTGCACAATACCATTGCTGGAATTTTCCTTCACATACGTTGATACATGCTAGGAATACACCCTTACTTCAAAGATCGGCTGGCTGAAGTCTGAGAGGGCTATGATGCCTGCACCAGTTCTGGAGGCAGAGACTGAGAAAGGCTGAATGGGGAGCCTGTGGAGGCACGTGCTGGAGAACGTGGACACGCGGCGGGGCCGAGTTTATAGGAGTTAAAGGGAAGCAACGTGTCCACTTTACTTCGGAAGGTCCATCTTCAAAAGGGTTTGGAGAGTACGCTTTGGGGGGGGACGGGGTTGTTTTCACTGTTGTCCTCTCAGCGACAGACTGGGTCAGCCCTTTCTGGGTGGGGCGTGCCGAGGTAGTGTCCATCAACGGAGGACCGAAACCCCAACCAAGGGGGGAGGGGAAAGACTCCCGAGACTTTTAACTGACTTCCTTAAATAGAAGACCCAAGAAGACTTACGGAGTGAGACTGATATTCAGTATGGCTGGTAGGGGTTTTGGAGTCCATGTGATATTTGCTCTTTGTGAACTGAAGTAAGGTTGGAACACTTGGCATATGGTAAACGCTCAGCGAACATTGTTTTAATGAGTTAATGACTGAACAGAGCTATGGCTGGATAGATAGTTGGGGACCTTGAAATTACGGAAGCAGTAAAAGTCATCCCATCGAGTTTCGATTGAATGTAATAGAAAATAAAGAGAAATCAGCATGGACAAACCCCTGCTATGCTATGTATTAAGGAACTGATACATAATCTTCCACCTATTGTCAAGACGCCATTCAATCCTTCCATAAAATCTGAGAGACAGATAGTATCATACCCATTTCATAGATGAAGAAATAGGCCCACAGTGAGTAACTGCTAGACCCAGGGCTGAAGCTGGACATCTAAACCCGCTCCGTGCCCACTTATGGTGGGGACACTGGGAGGTGAGGGGTGAGGAGGATTCATCTGAAAATGTTGTAAAGAAATATCAGGAGAGGAACAGACTGGGCCTCGGGGACAGCAAGAGCGGCTGGAGTGATATAGGAGAGAGAGAGAGAGAGAGCTCTGGTTCAAAGGCAAGGCTGTGGGAAGGTCCTATCACAGAAGCTGACGATGAACTGGCTTATAAAGAATAAAAGTGAGAGGTGAGTCGAATGAGGATTCAGGCCTCAGCCATGTGCCCAGAAGAGTGATGTCCCTGGAGAGACGGGGTAATGGGTGGAGGGAGCCCGTCTGTGTGTGGGTGGGAGAGAAGACATGGTTTGGGTTTGCATTTACTTAGACCTCCTTAGTTTGAGGCGCCGGGAGACGTTTGTGAGGAGAGGCAGCTGTGGAGCTTATGAGAAAGGCTGGGATTAGATGCCTGAGAGGCCTGGGCTGGAAGAGCAAGGTGAAGCCTTAGGAACGGAAGGGCTCTCGAAGGGGGAAGGAGAGACTAAGAATCCCCCAGGAGCAGAGAGTCACCCACAAGGGGCTCCACCATGCAGGGCGCAGGAGAAGTGGAACAAGAGAAAGATCAGGAATGGTGGGAGAGGCGGGCTGAGAGGCAGCGGAGTAGGGAGCACGGCCTTGGGTTTCACAGGAAGGGGCAGCTGCAGGGAGGCCAGGGACCATGGGCATCATTTGCTCCCCATGTTGTCAGCATGTGTGAAACGAAGCCATCTAGACCGCATATCGGTCCTGAGAGATTTGGGTGAACGGCAACGCTACAAATAAGGGTTTAGGATGGAATTAGTTTGTTGATAAATATGTTGTTTCCTATTTTAAAGCAAAAATTACAGTAGGAGTATCCACATCTAACCTTCAGTTAAATATCACTCCAAATATCTGATTTAGTCTGAGATTTTTGACCTGGTTTGAGGGTATTTTTCAAAAGAGGCAAGCTATGACTGCTCTTTATTTTCTGCATATTTAAACTCTTGACAATTATAAATAAGTTAAATCTCTCCCTCAAAGTACCAATTATCTCCTTATGTTTGAGAAGGCATGTCTTGCCAGATATGGCATTCTATACAAAACACAAAATAGGAATACAAAGGCGGTCATTGTCCCACTGGTGCACCCGGGATTTACTTAGGCAGTTCCAATTAACACTAATGAGGATTTTGTGCATGAATCCCCTTACCTCCCAACTAATGGGAACAGAGACCCCACAACCTCATAGCAGAAAATTTCAAAACACCATTGTAAACAGTCACTGACTAAATTCATGAGTTGTTCACCTTTACACAGCAGAGATAAAAGAAATTTTCATTCAATTAAAAGTTAGGGAACGTGCAGTTATCCAAAGACTCTATTCAGGCTTTCTGAATGACAACGGTCGGGATCTGGATCTGGCCAACGTTTCCGGGTGATTACTCTGCATGGCTCTGTGTGGAGTAGCAAACGGTTTTTGTCTTTGGGTAGCTTACACATTTGACATCAGACACGTAAAAAGGAGCTATATAAAAACATAATTGAAGGATAATAGGCCAAGGAAGGGAATCGGAGAGATTGATTACTTCTAAGTGGGATAATGGGAGTCTTTAGAGGGGTGATGAGATTTGACTGGGACTTTGTGGAATGAATAGGAACTTTCTGGATGGAGGAGAGGAAGAGCTAGAAGCATGCAGGTGAACGCATGTGGCATGCTTCGGGACTGCCAAGTGGTCAGGTGAGGACGGGGGTCGTGGGGGTGGGCAGGGGACGAAGGAGACGGGTAGGGACTGCTTCTAGTTTTTTTTTTTTTTCTTCAACTGCTTATCTACACTGTTGCCCGTTTCTCAAAAATGAAGATCTGACCATCTGCCCCCAGCCCCAAGAAAGCGTTTCAGCACCTATAGACTAAGGACAGCCTTGTTGGCACCGATCACCTATGAACCTGCTCAGCTGATCTTACTTTCGGGGATGCCTTGTGCTTCAGTGAGGACTTGCATCCTCCCCCCTGCCCCCCTGCACCCCCCCCCCCCAATCCCATGACTTTTCGTGCCTCATGCCTTTGCGCATATTGTTTTGTGCTTTCTCCTTCTCCTGACCAGCCGGAGCGCTACTCACTGTTCTCAGAGAGACCTCTCTGGGACACCTTTCCTTAGTCGTCCAGTCCTAATATGCCTCCAAGTCTGATGCATCTAACACTTAGGATTGTTGTGATGGTGGTCAGCACCCCCACCATCGACGGCTGACAATTATTAAGTGTTTTCTATGTGTTACGCACCACGTTGCATATACTATATTTTATTTACTCTCCCTACCAATTCCATGTGGTACCTTTATGATTATTTACATATGAAGAAATAGGCCGACAGAGGCTCCTGTCTTATCCACAGCCATAACAGCTAGTTAGCAGGTGCTCTAGGACCCGTATCTAGGTCTCCCGTACCCAGAGCCTCTGTTTTACTTCATTGTCACAGGATAATTATTTATGCACTGCTTTCTCCTCTTAGACTGTGGGTCCCCTGAGGGTAGGTTCTATGTTTTACGGGAGATCAGCGCTATTTAAAAAGAAAATAAGATTACCTCATTATTGAGCTGAAGTTTGAAAACATTATAAGGATTGTTTTTGGCATCATAAAGGCATTTTTGCCAGCTTTTTATGCATGAAGCAGAACATACCTGACCACATACATCTGGGCTCTACCCCGGCTCTAGGTCCTATGGAGAAATGGCCCGAGAGCAGTTCACGTTCAGTGTGAGAGAGACTGGGGTCTCTATTTTCACAAATCAGACACACTGGTAGGAATATTAACTTGGCTTGGTCTACTGGGACATATGCCTACCAAAAGTAAAATTTCTTTTAGAAACAGTTACATTAAAGTATCTTTTAAAAACTTGGGTACGTTGTTCCTGTCTTCAGTTAAACCAGCACAACCCCAAGAAACTGTGGGGGAGATTAGCAGTATGTTAGATTGAGCAAGAGGTTTCCTCTTCTAATCTTTTTTTCATTATTCTTTTCACTAGTGTGCTTTTCCAGTAATGTCTCGGCGCATTCTTTATAAAACTGTTGCCCAGATCTTTTCTAAAACACATCAAACCAACAAAGGTCAAGTAAAGAGCAGGAAGATTTTGTTCTTTCAGTTGAAGACATTTCTTTAATATTAAAAATGTACTGAAATCTAGAAACATATTCTGATGATGTCTGAAAAGAATTCACGGTGGAGAAGTCAAGACACAAAGGAAAAAGCTCTCGACAGCCGTTCCTGGCTGAGGGATCCTCATCGGGACAGCTTTCTTCTTTACTTCAAGGACAGAGAAAAATCACTCTTTAAAATTAGAAAAAAATTTCCTAAACATTAGGTGCTGATATTATGACTAATGTTATTCTTCAGGCTTATTGGCCCTCAAGGTAAAATATATTATAGCGCACATTTCAACTACCTCATTTATATGGGAAAACAAACAGAAAGGGTGTCTTTTCTAATCCAGATTGAATTCTAGAGGTTTTGTTTTGCTATTTATTTCCAAGCATTGGAGGCTGCTATCAGATCTTTCTGTGTGGCTCGAGTGCCCAAGTGGGTCGCTCAGGACTCCGCAGTCCTTTCATTCCCTGCTTTATCCTGTGCATATACTGAAAACCAATAGCGGCAGCAAAAAGTCCGAGATTTGGGGGATAAGGATACCGTTTATCTTGCATTATGCTAACATTTTTTTTTTTTTACAGCCCCGAGAAAATATTTTTGTGATAGATTTTCTTTGAGAAAATTAATCTTCCTTCCTCCTGGCCTTAAGAAGATTTTATTTTATTTTTATTTTTTAAAGGAGATTTTAAATAGACAGGTGGGCCCAAGTCCCTGGAAAAGTGGCTTGTGTGACCATTGTCATGTTCAGTGATCTTGGAAAAATAAGGGTTGTTGACTGCAAACTTAGGTTAATATATACTTTAAATGTCCCGTAAGGCAGAGCACACGTTTGATGGAACGAGCACTTTCAGAAAATCCCACTGACATTTTAAATTTCATCTACGCAGGGAGCTCAACTGTGTTGCTGGGCTGCATGCGGTAACCAGAAGCAGCCTGGGAGAGAGGCGGGTAGCCAGCGTGGCTATATAAGGATTAGGTGCAAAGTATCAAAGGGTGTCTAGTCTTGGGCACAGGGGCCTTTAAACTACTGTCTCAGGATTTCTGGGGCAATCTTTACGTCTTCATTTAAACGATTCCCTGCCAAGGGGACGCAGAGCCTGGTGGGTGGTCAGGTGGCAATCCACTAGGATCAGAGCCGCTGCCTCAAGGAAGCCTGGCTCCCAGTGTGCTCAGGACTGGACCCAGACATGTTATGGACCATGCACTCACCTCTCCGCCTCTCCTAATCAGTGCCGAGCCCCTCATCGTTCTTAGTACCAGCCTATGCTCGGCGAGGAGCACAGAGGAAGAAGCAAACCCTATCTCCAAGGAGCTTCCAATTTTGTTGGGAAACCTAATTAGCCCACAAACATTACACATTCAGCTATGGGGAAACGGAGCATCATAGAAACTTGGGAAAAGAGATCTGTGTGGCATGGGGCACTTTGGGCAGGTCAGAGCGGAGCAGGTGGGTGTTTAGGTGTACTGCCAGAGGTGAATAGCAGTTGGATGGGCAGACATTTGGCGAAAGGAAATTCCAGGTGAAGAAAAATACCCCGTGAGCATGACTGGTATGGAAGCCGAGAGCCTGCTGAGCGGAGGCCTGCTTGCGGGGACTGGGGGCCCGGACACAAGGCTGGAGAGGTCATCCAGACCACGAGAGCCCTCGGAATCGGGCAGAGAAGTCTCTTCCAGCAGGAGAAAACACTACAGCAGTGGTATTTAAGGAAGATTAGTCAGAGATGAGAGGCAGGGACACCAGCTAGGAAGAGGCCATTTCCTCCAAACTCGAGGTGATTCGGATTCAAAGATGACAGCCAGAGGGTGGAGGGGACGGACAGAACTGAAGAGGATGGAGAAATCACACGACTGGGTGATGAGATGTTATCAGGTGTGACTGATGGAGGAGGCAGAGTCCAAGGCAACAGCAAGCACAGGCTTCCTCTCAATCCTGCAGACACGGTTAGGGCTCGATGTCCTCACGGATGGACTATCTTCAAACGTTTGGCCTCTTGGTTCCCGCCGGTCTTAAGTCAGCTTGGGCTGCTGTAAGAAAATTCCACAGCCCGGGTGGCTTACACCACAGGCATCCACCTCTCCTGCTTCTGGAGGCTGGGAAGCCCAAGATCAGGAAGCCAGCAGGGTCAGGATCTGGTGAGGGAGCCCTGCTGCCAACTTACAGCCAGCCACCTTCTCGCAGCTCCCTCACACGGCAGACAGTGAGCTAGACCTCTCGTGTCTCTTCTTGTGAGACACTCACTAACCCTCTGTACAGGCCTCATCTCCAAATACCATCACACTGGGACTTCGGGCTTCAACTTAAGTATTTTGGGGAGACACAAACATCCAGCCCATAATACCACTTCACTTTTTTTTTTTTTTCGAGAGAGAGAGAGAGTGAGAGTACAGGTGGGGGTGGGGAGGCAGAGGGAGAGGGAGAGAGAATCTCAAGCAGATTTCCCGCTGAGCATGGAGCCCGACGCGGGGTTCGATCTCACCACCCTGAGATCATGACCTGAGCTGAAATCAAGAGTCAGATGCATAACAGACTGAGCCACCCAGGCGCCCCTGTACCACACCTCTCTTTTAATGACGACCACTTCCACACTCCAGATAGTTTTCTTCCTCACTCTGCTTGAGTCACTGGGCCTTTTCATTTGCAAGCCCAGCCCCGAGAGCTGCTGAGACAACCAGGTAAGGACAGGAGGCACATTAGTAGCTGGGGCTCAATGGCTGGAGACAACAGAGTTCTCTCACTTTTGTGGACTCAGGACCCAGTGGCCACCCCCAGGCGATGGTGGTTTACTTCATTAACCCCACTGGTTTGCATGAACTGCCTTTCCCCTCTGCCTTCTGCTCCAGGCTGCTGCCAGGATTAGAGCTCGGGGCCAATGAAACTGAGCCCAAGACTCCTGGGGCTGTGGAAGGGAACTTCCTCTCTTCTGCGAATTTGAGCCTGGAAACACAGGCCCAGGAAGTGCTAGCAGTTATCTTGCAACGATGAGGGGGACAACCTGCGGACACTGGAGCCCGCAATAGGGACACAGAGCTAACAAACGGAGAGAGAGAACTGGCTTTTGGTCACATAATTTGAGTAATTGGATTAAGCCTCCTTTGAAGCCAATACTACTTCTCAGTTACAGGAATCAGAACATTCTTAATGTTTAAACCCGTGTGAGTTTCAACTAGCTATTTCTAATGGATTATTTGACAGGGGCCAAGATCCTCCGCCAAGCCTCTTGACTTTGCAACCGACGAGCTGACCCAACCCATCAGCCAGCGACCATGACGTGAGGATGGCCACTATTTAAAAGTCACCACACCCTACTGACCGGACTGGCTCCTTGGGCACTGACCTCTGCCCCAAGCCCCACACCACCTTCTGCACCGCCAACTACCTTGGCCCCCCACCCTCCCTCCTCACTGCATTCTAACTCTGCTCACTCAAAGCCTCCTTACTTTACAAATCAGTGGTGTAGTTCCCCGCGTGAGCTCTCTTGCTGACTTCAGCTAGACTTTACACACTAACATCTGATGTCTCTGGGTCCTCCGGGCCAAACCCCCGCTCTGGGTACTGCCCACCACCTGCTTTCCCCATCCGGAGGTTCTCTTTTGTTGCTGCAGAAAGTCAACAACAACAACAACAACAACACACACACACACACAATTATTTTGATAGGATCAACCATACATTCATGCTATTTAACCTCGGTGGACCTTCTCCACTGGTGGTAAACTTTCTGCTGGCCTCTGTTTTACATTGTGTGGTGGCCCTTTGCCACACAGCTTCCATCTCACAAGAGACCTACATACCCAGCAGCCAACATTGCTAACGATCTGCCCATGACTGGCCTTGGGGTACTTGAGGCCCTAATGGTACCTGTGCTTGGTGAAACTTTGGGTACCACCTGGGGAGCACCACAGAAAGTAACTATTCAAAGACAAGGGGTTTGGTTATTTGCTGTGGCTCTCAACTGATGCAGACCCTCATAGCAATAATTTCAGAGGGCAAGGTGTAAGTCAATAAAGTAAGTAGGTAGAAGTGATTAAGGACGGGGCCGCTTTAAAGCAAGGGCTGACCAATCTCCCGAAAACAGAACCAAACTGCCTCACCAGAGAAACTACTTTTGTTTTGATGAAAAAGCACTAATAACAAGTAATGGGAGGTTTGATCGATAATTAAAGAAAAAGGACACTTCACTTCCAAGCTTTCCGAAGCGAGGCTGGCAAATTATGAGTCTGGCAAGACACAGTCAAGGTACTCTGGTTTCTTTGTACTCTTCTCCCCTTTATTTCAGGTTTTATATGAATGAAACACGATGAGTAATTCCTTCTCTTTGGATCCTCTAGGATATTATTTAAACACTGGCATCTGGTCTCAGGGAAATTTAATGCTAAGTCAGAGAGGAGTATTTGGAAAAGAGCTGACATCTGGTTTGGTACTACCCATCCCTGGAAGTACACAGTGAGAACTGAGGAAATGAATGCATGGCTGGCTCTTGGGTCCTGGTGCTGGTGGGGCTGGTGCCTTTGGTGGAATGCAAACCACAGCGTTCCCTTTTATAAAGTGAGGGGTTAGCGCCGCCTTCTTTGTAGCAATGTCGTGACCTCTATAATGCTTCTTAAATTGAGGACAATGATGGACCCACCAAGCCCCAACACATGATTTAAATCTGATCTGACAGTACTTAAACCCAGAAGTCCAGAAGGCTAATGGTTGAACAAGCTTGGGAAAATGTCCAGGGAACCAAATGTAGAAGCCCAAGGAATTACGGAGAGCAATCACAACTTGAGGGCAATGGGGTAAGAGAATAAAAGGATATTTTCTGAGTTGGTATCTGTTATAGGATTGACTTAAGCTGTGGTCCCACTCTGATGTACTAGAAAGCAAAAAAAAAAAAAAAAATCAACCAAATAAAACAAGAACAAAAAACCCTAAACAAACCCCCCAAACTCTAAAATCCTATATTCTTTCCCCTTATGCCTCTATAATTTATTATATCACAGATACACATTTTAAAAATATTCCTACTTTTGTGCAAAAACAAAAGGCCCATTGAAAGGAGTCCAAGAGAGGCTCACACTTAGCAATGGGAATTAGGGTGAGCATTAATTTCAGGAACAAGTGTATTTTACATTTCATACATTCAGGTAGACAAAAATGGAAACAGCTTCAAGGTCAGCTTGTATTATTTGTGTAGTGAGAGTCAACGTAACTTCTGGAACAACCACAAAGAACAAAATGCACAACAACGCAGACACCGTAGAATCCGTCCTGGCCTGGCGGTTAATACGCGCAGTATCTCCCACCACCTGGGAAGCCTGCGTGTCGCAGCTATTCCTGCCCTTCAGGGTGGAGCCCGATGCCCGGCACCCCATTCTTAGGGCAGTCACCCCATTTCAACAAAGAGATTTTATTACCCCAGTGACTTGTGTTTTAGTAGTTTTCTTTTCCTAACTCTGATCCCCCACCTGGAAAATCCTCTGTTTGCGGTGGTTAAGCCCTAAAGGTCCATGTAATTCATAACCACGAGGGCAGAGAAAACTCTAAAACCAGCTGACTACATGTGGCTTTTGGGGAGCAACGTGCCTGGGATTACAGAAGCTGAGCAGGAATCAAAGTGTTCCCTGACAACAACACAAAGCTAAACCTGCTTCCCCCCTGTCCTGGGGTAGAAGAAGAGGGCTTCCTTTCCCCTCGCTTTGCTAAAATCGGAGTGGTTTGTCTTCTCTCAGTTCAGCACTACTGATTCATGGAAAGAGTTCGTACCACCCTTTTGGCCAAGAACACGTTCAGAGGGGCTCTTTTTTCTTTCTAAGTTCTATTTCAATTGCAGTTAGTTAACCTACAGGGTAACATTAGCGTCAGGTGTACAATATAGTGATTCAACACGTGCATACAACACCCGGTGCTCATCCCAGCGTGCTCCTTGCTGCCCCAACACCAGACAGGCTCTCCCTGACTCCCAGGCCAACACCATGCAAAACTAGTCCTCTGTCCTCACACAGAATCTTGTCCTCCTCCCCATCCTGTTCTGGTGCCCAATATTTTCACACCACTTTCTCTTAGCCAAATGTCTTTTGGTAAAAGTTGTGATGGATGACCGTTTCGAGGGATATCTTGCACTAGTATGTCTCTAATTGAAAAATAAAGTCTGGTCTCTGCTACCTGAAATTGTGGGCCCATAAATTCAGTTTTCAACAAGTCAGGAGAGCAAACACTTTTGGGAAAGGGGCAGCTGACCCTTCCCCGTCTTCACTGAAATCACACCACCAGCTTGACTGCTCTGTATTAAGACAAACTCCATTAATATTGCCTGTTACTAATGACTCATTTCTCTTTCCTCCCAAAGATGACTGAGCCCCAACCGTTAGATCAACTATAAAACCTAGATTTAGCAGCAAGGCATTTTTTTCCTAAAGACTCTGGCTTTAGACCTGGGAGTCGGATATGCCCGACTAAGGGGCAGGTGTCACCACATAGACAGGTATGCAGGGCTTGAGTTTGAGAAAGAGGCACACCTGCAACTAGAAATTTGGAAATCACTGTCGTAAACGAGTGCTGGAGCCCCTGGGGATAGATGGTACCACTGAGGAAGACAGAATGTATAGCTATGAGAAGTCAGAAAGGAAAACCAGAAAGCAGAAGTTACCTACAAAAAGGGCAACTGTCAAAGACCGGAAGTCAGTAGAAGAGATTGAGAGGGAGGTCTAAAAAGGAGCAGAAAAATCAGATTATGCTGGGTCCACAGGGCAATACAGGTTAACTTCAAGAATCTCTTCCACGAGGTCATGAGCTCCTTCTGGGAAAGCTCCTCCCACTCATCTCACACTCCAGGCTAATGGCACCTGGCCCATAGTGGGTGTCCATCGAATGTTTGCTGAATGAATAGGAGCCATCTCCTGTTAAAAATAGCTTGTTTCTCCCATCAGTGAGGCATCTCTTCTTTGAGGTTTACTGATGCTTAGAGGAGGGTCCAAAACTCTTGTGTTCTGTCATTTTTAAAATATGCTCTAATTATACCCTAATATAGCAGCATAGATACCATAGCGAGATTCCCCTGACAAGCAGGTCAGCTCACTGTTTGGGTCCTATTGCTGTGCATTGTTGTAACTCAGTTGGAATTTTTAAAACTCATAATTTAAATTCTCAGGAAACTTTCTGTTTGCTGGCAATATCTTTGTACGCACAAATGCGGACACTTTTATCATTATTTGTCACCTGTTTAAAAACCAAATACCAAAAAGTGCCAACTTTATAATACCTCATGCATACTTCAGGCTTCCACCTAATCTTGCCTTTCCCCAGACTTAGCTGCTCCTAAATGTCACAGCTCACAAAGGAGTGGAACGGGCAGCAATTAACCAACATAATTTTTACATATGCAAGCTTCACTAAAAAGGCCAATAGAGGTATAGGCAAGAATTTAGCAGTTTTAAGGATTAATGAAAACTAAGTAGACACTACTTCAGAATCATTAATCAGGTAGTCAGCCAATTCAGTCCAAAAATGTATGGGAGGGGCGCCTGGGTGGCTCAGTTGGTTAAGCAACTGCCTTCGGCTCAGGTCATGATCCCGGAGTCCCGGGATCGAGTCCCGCATCGGGCTCCCTGCTCAGCGAGGAGCCTGCTTCTCCCTCTGACCCTCCCCCCTCTCATGTACTCTCTCTCATTCTCGCTCTCTCAAATAAATAAATAAATCTTTAAAAAAAAAAAGAACAAAAATGTATGGGATGTGTTATTCATATATTCACAGATCAAGCAGTTGAATACCAACTCTGTGCCAAGTGCGGTGGGGTTGCTGTGGTTGAGAGGCAGGTACCCAGATTAAGCCCAATGTGAATGACTGGGGAATTAACTCATGTTACTGCCCTTGAAAGGATAACTCACTATTATGAAGAAACAAAGAAAATATTAGATAAAATACATTAACATATAGAAAGACATGTCTACTACTGTTTCTAAAGGGAAACGCATTTCTCGGATGTCCTTTGAGGTTGTTTGGCTGCATGGGGAGGAGTCAAACAAATAGTACGCAGCTGGTTGAGAAGAGGAATACTATAAGCAGGTGGCAAAAAGGAAAACAGTGGTTAGTGGGCGGGAATCTGAAGGTCAGACCGCAGGGTGGCTTCAGAGAAACCTCCCATTGACTGTGGTGCAAGGGATCCAGAAGGGGGAGCTGGGAGGGAGCGTGTAAATGCAATAAGGGGAGACGACCCCTCTGGCGCCTACATGGGGGGATTCTCCGCCTCGGAGATGAGGGTCTTGCATGGTGTGTAAGAGACCCCAGTGGTATAGTAAGAGTGGGCTGAGAAGTCACTGGTGGCAGATGACAGCCCAAGTCAGAGGCAGTGGTGCTTCTATCTTGTGTGTGCAGGAGGACTCGGAGGGCTTCTGCGTGTCTAATTGCTGCACGTTCCCTATACCAACCGGAGATAAACTCTGTCTTCTCAGTGCTAAAAGCTGACTATGAAGCAGATGTATCTATTATACGCACACACACACACGAGCTAAGTACATGTGGGTATATAAACACACACGTGTGTGTGCGTGTATTCCTACTCTAATATATACTTGGCCCTTAAAGGAGTCTTAGCCTGGTGGGAAGGACAAAACATGGACATAGGTAATTATAACGAAGGTGACGTGTCTCAACCCCACAAAGAGTAACCATCAGAAACCCTCAGGGGCGCCTGGGTGGCTCAGTTGGTTAAGCGTCTGCCTTCCGCTCAGGTCATGATCCTGGGGTCCTGGGATCGAGTCCCACATTGGGCTCCCTGCTCAGTGGGGAGCTGCTTCTCCCTCTCCCTCTGCTGCTCCCCCTGCTTGTGCTCGCTCTCTCTGTCAAATAAATAAATTTTAAAAAAAATCTCAAAAAAAAAAAAAAACCCTCTCAGAAACCAAAACACTTGCGTGAGACCTAAGAAGCATTCTCGTTAAAAACAAGTAAAACACAGGGACACATTCTGTCATTGCTGCTCATCAACACTGAACCAGAGGCCTCCCCTGGGCAATAACAAAATCGAATACAGACGAAAGATGGAAAGGAAGACACAAAATTATCTGTTAAGGAACGATATAATGGTCTACTTAGATAAATTTAAGAAATCAACTGAAAATTCAATAGAATGAAGGTTGAGAATAGTTCTGGTTGGCTGGATATAGACAAACAAAACATATGAACAATTTCCTCAACATGAGTCATGACTTTTTAGAGACTATATGGGGAAAATCCATGAAGGGGAAAAAAAAAATGCCATAATACACCTGGGAATAAATTTAATAAGAAATGCACAACATCCATCCATAAAAAGATAAATTTCAATTGTACTGAAAGACACAAAAGACATAATGAAATGCAAAGAGATGCCAAGTTCCTGAATAGGTGAGCACAATATTGCAAAGACGTTCATTCTTCCCAGACTAACTCATAACCTCAGTGCAGTTCCAACCAATCACAGAGACTTTACAAAACGGAAGTTGGCAAGATTATTCTAAGATTCACATGAAAGTGTAAATGCTTAAGAACGACTCAGGCAATTCTAAAAAGAGATCGTGAGGGGAACCTTTCCCTAAAGGTAATAGGTACTACATACTGGTACTTTTCTAAAGATGCTACTTGTAATAACTGACGATCTTCACATCAATTTTACAAGGTACGTATTATTATTAACCCATTTTCAAGATAGGGGAACTGAGACAAAAAGAGTAAATTGCTTGAAGTCCCAGGGCAAGTAACTGGAGGTGGCAGGGCTGGATTTTGAACCCAGGCATCGTGGCTCCAGAGTTCATGCTCTTAAACACCATAAAAATGAGAGAAATGGCACAGGAAATGGATGAATTGGCACGGGAAATGGCATAGGAAATGGATGAATAAGAAAGAATACAAAGCCCCAAACAGATTCATGCATATATGGAAAATTTGATTCTTGACAAAGGTAGCCATTTCAAATAAATGGGAAGAATATCTCAGTCAATAAATGTTATCAATAACTGGCTAGCTATTTGGGAATAAATTATAAAAAATAGGGTAAGATCCCTGCATTAGCTTTCTACTGTTGCTCTAACAAATTACCATAAATTTAGCAGCTTGAAACAATGCAAATTCATTATCTCACAGTTCTATAGGTCATAAGTCTGAAGAGGCCCAGCTGGTTCCTCTGCTCTGGTATCACAAGGCCAAAATCATGGTGTTGGCTTAGCCTAGACTCTCATCTGGAGGCTCTGGGGGAGCATTTGTTTCTGAGCTCATTCAGGTTTGGGGCACAATTCAGTTTCTTGCAGCTGAAAGGGCTGATGTCCCCATTGCCTTGCTGGCGGTCAGCTGGGAGTCTCTCTCAGGCCCTGAAGGCCACCTTATATTACCCCCTCCAATTTTAATCAGCACCGGTGAACTGGATCCTTCTCACACTTCAAATCTCTCTGCCCTCTTCTTCTGTCACATCTCTTCTGCCTCCAGCCAGAGAACGTTCTCTGCCCTTAAGTGGTCATGGATTTAGATTAGGCCTACTCCTTATTTTGAAGTCAGTGATTAGTAACCTTATCTACATTTACAAAGAGAATATATTTTATTTTATTTATTTATTTTTAAAGATTTTATTTATTTTTATTTGACACAGAGAGAGAGATAGTGAGAGAAAGAGTACAAGCAGGGGGAGCGGCAGGCAGAGGCAGAGGGAGAAGCAGGCTCCCCACTGAGCAAGGAGCCCAATGAGGGGCTCAATTCCAGGACCCTGGGATCATGACCTGAGCCAAAGGCAGCCCCAAGAGAATATATTTTATAATCTTAGGGTAGGGAAGACCTTCCCAGGCAAACTTAGAAACCATAAAGAAAAAATGAAAAATAGTGTTCTCAAAAAATTAAAATATTGAATATAAAATTAAAGGAGAAGAAACTGGAAGCACTTGCAATTTATTTATCACACCACTAAGATACAGAATATGTAAGAAAATTAATTTCTATAGGTCAAATTAGGAAAACAAATCGATAGAACAAATTAGCAATGAATGTGATGAAGCAACTCACAGAAATGCAAATACTGGATTTCCACTTAAATAATTCTCTCCAAGTCTGTTTTGAAGTATTAGGGAACTTGGGGCACCTGGGTGGCTCAGTTGTTGGGAGTCTGCCTTCAGCTCAGGTCATGATCCCAGGGTCCTGGGATCAGCTCTGCATCAGGCTCTCTGCTCAGCAGGAAGCCTGCTTCTCCCTCTCCCACTCCCCCTGCTTGTGTTCCCTCTCTCGCTGTCTCGCTCTCTGTCAAATAAATAAATAAATAAATAAATAAATAAATAAATAAATAAATAAATAAATAAATAAATAAATAAATAAATAAATCTTTAAAACAAACAAACAAAAAAACCCCCAAAGCATTATGGAACTAACGAGGGAAGAAGCATAGGACCAAGATCCTGAAAATGATAGATATTAAGAGAGCTTGTAAGTCTTGGGAATATTTTTATGTAGTGGCCTTTGCCAACTCTAGAGTGGTTGGTAAGAGGCTGAGAAGCTGAACAGATCTTTTAACAGCCTCACAAAAAAAAGGCCATGGAGACACAGGCTGCAGTCCAGGTCTCACTAAATGGGAGCACCCGGTAAAATCCCATGCTTTGGGTGGACTTCACACCCTATGAGAAGGAGTGAATTGGAAATAGACCAGCCCTCTCTAAAACTAGCTTCAAATCATCTCAATTCCTGAAAATGGATTAAGGTTATTCAGGATAGCAAGTGCCACTACCTGCCCACCTAGAAGCAAATGTAAATTCTCTCTGGAGAAAATTATCATCATTCTAGGTAGGCTTCAAATTATTTCTATGAAGTTCTATATAAAATATCTGGCATTCAATCAAAAATAGCCAGGCTCACAAGAAAGCAAGACAGTATGACCAAAAGCCAAGAGAAACAAAGACAATAAAATAAGATCCATGTGAATTCCACATAATGATGATCAGACTTAGACTTTAAAAGAACTGAGATAAATATGTTCAACAAAATAAGAAAAACAGCTGTGAACTTCAGCACAGGACAGGAAACTAAAAAGAAACTAAGCAGAAATTCTAGCTCTGGAAAATATAATAACCAAAATTAAGAATGGGTTTAACAGCAGATTAAACACAATTAAGGAAAGGAACCAGAAGCTGGATTTAAAAAATATCCAGAATAAATACAGAACACAGGGAACAAAGTTAGAAGATCTAACATACATATAATTATAGTCCCAAAAAGAGGAAAGAGAGTCAGGCAGACGTTAAAATAGAAAATCTGATACTATAACCACTAAGGAAAGTATATACATGACTAATTGAAAATCTTCCAACAAAGAAAACTCTAAGTCCCAATGGCTTCATCTACCATTTTAAGGATGAAATAGTATCAGTATTAGACAAACTCCTCCAGGAAACAGATAAAGAGAGAACACTCCAGTTTGTTTTATGAGGACAGCAAACTTTGATACCAAAATCTAGTAAGAACATTATAATAAAAGAAAAGTATAGGCTAATCTCACTCATAAACACAGATGTAAAAATCCTAAACAAAATATTGGTAAACCAAAATCCAGCAACAGATAAAAAGGGATAACTCATCACAATCAAAAAGGGCTTATTCCAGAAACTCAACACTGATGATTCAATGTTAGAAAACTAATCTATGTAGTTCATAGTATTAGCAGAATGAAGGGCAAAATTCATATGACTATCTCAAAAGATGGACAAAAGGGCCTTTAAGAAACATCCATTTATAATTTAAAAGTGAAAAAAATCTTTGTAAGAATAGAAAGAAACTTTCTTAATATGAAAAGGGAAACTACACAGAAGTCAACTTTATTTCTATATACCAGGAACCAATGGTGAGAAAATAAAATTTTAAAAGTAGTACCATTTCAAAAAGCATCATAATATGTAAAATAAATAGGAATAAATTTAACATGAGATGTGTAAGATATCTTTACATAAAATAATAAAAGAATTAAAGAATTCTTAAATAAAGCAGAGGGATATACTATGCTCATGGACTGGGAGACATTAGAAATTGACAAGTTGAGTCTAAAATTTATACAGAAATGCAAAAGGCTACAAAAAACCTATCACTAAAATGTAAGCTTCATAAGAGCAAGGATTTTTCTTTGCTCACTGATGTCTATCAAGGCCAGTAAAGGATCTGATACATAGTAGTTGCTCAGGAAGTATTTGTTAAATTGAATTGAAATGTTGAATGTATCACTTAGGAGTTTAGAGAGTTCACCCTGAGCTGTGGCATGTTCTAATTTACCATCTTATTTACCTTCCTCTTTTTACCAACTCAAGCAAAACCTCAAAATCTTCTGAGCCAAATGAAGCATTTGGAATCATTTGGTCTAGGTTTCCAATTTTTTCCCATTCTTTCTGCATGGGCATTCCTTCAAATAAAATCTTAAAGCAGAAGGGTAGAAAAACGAGATAAATTGCTGATCTGGTTCTATAGTGGGGGGCCAGGCCTGACGTGCCATCTGTCAGATCCTTTCTGCCGCTACCGAAAGAACCAAGCTTGATGTAAGCCTGACATCTGGGCCCTTTCTTCTCCACCATGCCTTGCTACCTACCTGAGCCAGGAAGAGCCCCCCACATAAGTCTGTCGTTGCTAAAACAGTGCAAACCCTCCCTTACTTCTTAATTAAAATTAGAAAATCTGTCAGAGGGCTTTCTACTCCTACTTCTTGCCTCTTCTCAATAATCCTGAGTGTAAATCTCACATACAAAACCAAAAATGGATCTTTAAATGATGTTTTCCTTTATTATAATAACAGAAGCTCCTAGAGGACAAGGTTTCCATGTCAACTCTATACGCTGAGTGCTGAGAAGGTATTAGATTGTCTGCTTCAAAACAGGTGTCATATTTCATACAATTTTAACCACGCCAATGATGCTCTATTCTTCACTAGTTCTAATTTCTCTATGTGATTCAAGAAGTCATTCTTTGCACTTGAACATTTTATGACAATATTTTCTTCAATTGGAACTGTCCTCGAGTTCTGTATAGAAATCCAAAAGGTTACGTATGTTCAAAGGGCCTTTTAAGTTTCTCAATTTTCCTTTGTATAAAAATATCACCTTTCTTTCCTTATTTCTAGTTTAAACAGATATACATCTGAGGCCTCGAAAATACCTGGGCTCTGTCATTTGTTTGACAATAAACAATTTCCATTGCTTCTACCTCCAAATAGCCTCTTTCAACTGGAAGGAGATCTTCTCTGGCTGGATGAGAGCAGAAGAGGAATTTTAAGTAAATGTTAGCTCAGAATACGCGATGACTTCTGAGCGTGACAGGCACAGTAAGTAGTCATCAAATGTTTTTCCCTGTCACCGTGCTGACTCACTCCCATCCTCTTTTACCATCTCTCTCTTTCTCTCTTCTTGGACTTCCTCTTTCCAGCCATTCACTCAATTCCATGACCAGTGCTCAGCAGCTGCCAGAAAAGTAAGCCTTGACAGGACACTGGTCAGGGATATAGTCTCCTTTCTCTCTTCCTGGGAGACTGTATTCCATTACGCAGGCTAATGCTCGTGATCATTCTTCTTGTCCACCAATGTACAAAGGTGGCATAGAAGAAAACTTGGTTTTAAGCTTTTATTCTTGCGTTTTAAGTGCCTCCATAATTCAGTGATTTGGAGTAAATCATTTTTGGAATAAAAAGACAGTTAAAAAAACCCACTAAAATTCCAGCCAAAACTACCTTAAAGATAAAATTAAACCACAAGAAGGCATAATGTATTACCACATTACTTCATTACAGGAGTGCAAGATGAGACCCAGCCCCAGGCAGCCCCAGGTCAGAGACTTTGTGGCCCTCACCCCCGTCCCCGTGGCCCCCCAGTGTTCGCTGCATGGACAAAGAGCCCCTTCGACAATGTAGAAAATGCTTTATGGAAAAACACCTGCAATGATGCAGTGGGTGCTTTGCTGACACCGGATTTGATACGTCAGCAAAGCACAGGATTAAAAACATGCCTCCTCTCTCCTCCCCCCAGCACAACCAGCCTGGTGAAGTTAAAAACAAAGGGAATCTCAAGAAAGCCATGACGAAATACAGAGCACATTCATCCCAGAAGAGCTGCTTTAAGTTCTCCTTTAACAACAGCGTTGTGATCCTTGTGCATAGTTTGTGTACAGGTGTTGACTTGCTTTGCCCCTAAAATCTAGAATTCTTACAGAACTGATTTATAAGGAACATTTTGATGAGATGCATATTTTAATGAAAATACTCATGTCCCTGACACAGTGTTTCAAGTGTTTTTCAGAAAACAGCGGCAAGTATTCAAATAAACCCTCATTGAGAATAAGATGTGGCCAAAATTAAATGTGGTTCTATCCCTCATAACAACACAAATTTTAGAATGATGCATCATACCAGCTGTCTGGGAACAAATGTATTTTGTTGGCATGGGAACAAAAGAATTAGTCTGAATTTTGTAAATAAACTGTGGTTATTAAAATCACTCGAAACAAGCCAGAATAATAACCATTAAACATGAAAAGTCAATAAAAGTCTTTGAATTTTATTTCTGTTGCAATTATTATTCCTGTTTTCATAATGTGCTTTGGGATAAAACATAGTTTTGAGCTGTTAGTACTTTTAAATAGATTTCACTGCAGCTGAGTTAGCCAACAGCAGCTAAGACTGTGAAGTTTTAAAATCCATTATGGAAAACAGAAATTAAAGGCTTGGAAGTCTGCAAAAGACCAATTCTTCCTCTTAACAATTGTCACGATTATTGCCTCATTGATTTTCTGTCTACATAGCGTCTTCCTCTGTAGGGCTGCCTGTGACTCTATAGATTTGTTAGTTACTCTTGATGACTGAGGTGGTTTAAAGACAAGCAGTGCTCCCCAATGGAAGCTTTAAATATATTGATGTTGCTTCTCCTAATATCCATGCTGCTCCCCCACAGATCACTGGGCTTTGTGGGAGGCAAATAAAGTCTTTGGGAATACAAATGATGATCGTTGTAAGGGTGGGCCAGGCAGAAACAGCTAAGGCTCTGCCAGATATGGGTAACATGAGCCCAAAGCCACCGATACTAAAGGGATCCAATTTTATTCTTAAACCCAGGAACCTAGGAAGGAAGCTGCAGAATGCTAAGTTTATCTGTAGAGAAAATAAAGGACTTGGCTGGGCGCCTGGGTGGCTCAGTTGGTTAAGCGACTGCCTTCGGCTCAGGTCATGATCCTGGAGTCCCGGGATCGAGTCCCGCATCGGGCTCCCTGCTCAGCAGGGAGTCTGCTTCTCCCTCTGACCCTCCTCCCTCTCATGCTCTCTGTCTCTCATTCTCTCTCTCTCAAATAAATAAATAAAATCTTTAAAAAAAAAATAAAAAATAAAAAATAAAAAATAAAGGACTTGGCTGGTATCCCTCCTGCTTTGTCCTTCTGAGGGCATCTTGTGGAATAGATTGCAAGGAAAATCTGCCCTGATTGAGAGAGGAGCAGAAAGGTGGGCTGCATGGTATTTGCCACACCACGGATGAACCCAGGGGACAGCAGGCTGAGAGAAATAATGCAGAGAACTCAGAGGCTCTCATCCCTCTGTGGATTTTTAAAAAGATGGAAAAAAGGGGAGCTCAGGGAAACAGAGTGGTATGCTGGGTGCTGGGGGTGGAGAGTGTGTGTGGGGGGGAAATGTGGAGATGTTGGGTAAAGGGTGAAGACTGGCAGTTGTTAAGATAGTTCTGGGATTTAGCCTACAGCGCGGTGACTATCGTTCGTAAGACTGTGTTGTCTCCTTGAAATTCGCCATGAGAGTGGATCTTCAGCATTCTTACCACACACACACACACACCACAGTAACTACATGAGGTGATGGAAGTGTTAATTAACTTAATTGTGGCAATCATTTCACAATGTGTATCATATCAACACATTGCTTTATGTTTGTTTTAAATATATACAATTTTATTTGTCAACATACCTCAATAAAGGTAGAAAAAATTACTGAGAAAACAAGAGGGAAGGTGGGCTGTGTGGGTAGGGTGCTGGCATTCCACTTTCCCTTGGTTTTCCCAAGCTACGAACCTTCTGAGAACCCCAGATAAGCCATGAGATAAGCCATGAGAACGCTCAATGATCCCACTCACTCCAGAGGACAATTATACAAGAATATATTTATTCTAACAAAAGCCTAGACAAGAATATGTTCAGAAAGAGTCTACTTAGCATATGGTTAGGGGTGCAATATAAAGGATCTGGAGTTGCTACCCGAGTTTGGTGGCTTTGGGAACTCTTCATTCTCAGACTCCTTGTGGAGATGCTGCTGCTAATCCCCCATTCCTTCTTCCTGTCTTCCTTCCACGAATCCCCCGGGTGCCACATGGGCCCAGCATGGGCCGAATGCTGATTATAAGGATGAATATGACACAGTCCCAGCTCAGGGGCCCACCCTCAAAGAAGGCAAACATCTACTAAGGGAGTTTGATGGGAAAACCTTTAACAGAGTTTCACAGAAAGTGTTAAAAGAGCACAGATGAAAGAGGGACATGGAGTGGGCAAGAGAGTTTTGAGGATGAGATTCAGGGCAGCAAGGGCTTTACTGAGCAATTCGGTGTGACGACAAGCCCTGGGGGGAGTGCCTTGAGATGATACATAGGGCCGTTACCCTCAAGGAGCTTAAAGTCTATGGGGACTCTCTTTGGTTTTCATGACATTAAATTCAGGTGTACAAGATAGTGACTTGACCATTCATGCCTTTAAAACCTCCCTACTTTTTCTTGTCCATTCATCTGCCCGCGGGCCTCTCATCTCTTGCCTCTCAGTATCATCCTCATCCTGTGGCCTTTGCTAGATTCCCCCATCAAGAGGATCCAGACATGAATACATTCTTTATGAGTTCTAGTTCATATTTTCAATTACATGTCTCCAAATGAATGTCTTGCAGCTAGCCTCTCAGACTCAATATCTCATGCACAATACACTATTCATCAGCCTATCAATTCAAAGATGTGGTATTATTCTTTTCTTTTGCCCTCTAAATCTTTGTGTTCGGTGAATTTCAAGTGAGTCTTCACATCTACTCCTTTCTACTCCCTTTGACAAGATAGAGTTCGAGCCCTCCTGATCTCTTGTGATTTGTGATGTGAATTTTAGTGCTATACCCTCTGAATTCATCTCTTTTCATCCCCTGGTCATCTCATCTTCTGCTACCAGATTAATCTTTCTAAAGTATAAATGCAATCATAGAACACTACCCAGTTAAAGGGCAAAAATCCTCAGTGGCCGACAACTGCTTTCTGACCAATGACAGATTTCCTTAGCACTGCATCCAAGATTAGCCACCAATGCTCCTAACACATAGCGCAGTGCTTGGTAAAGAATAGGTAATAACACAGGTTTGTTCTTTTTTTGAACGGATGAAATGAACCCAGCTAACTCTCTGGTCTTATTCTCCTCTTCACTGATGCTACCCTCTGACCAAGATATTAGTCACTATTCCCTGAACCTTCTGAGCCTGCATTCTGCTTCACATCTTCCCTCATTCTGTTCCAAATGTCTTTCCTTCCTGCTAATGCCTAGGTTACCTGTCCCCTTATACTCTATGGACAACTGTAATAACACACATTTCATCTGCATTATGTTTTATACTTTTTGAAGTATTTCTCACACAGTATCTTGTTTTGATGTTCACATCAATCCTGTGGAAGGGTATTATTACTGACATTTTATGAACCTGATATCCAGAAAGGTTAAGTGACTTGCCCAAGAACACATGACCACAGTGACAAAGATCGACCTAGAAGCAGTGGTGCTTCTCTGTTGGATCATACTAGTCCCTGAAGCCTCTCCTTTTTCTCCTCCCCATGTCTTGGTAGGGGTCTCTGGGCCAACCTTTGTTCCCTCCTCAAACACACACAATTATCTGTGACTGTCCTGTTCACTAGATTCTCTCCTAAATTAATTGATGTGGTTAGACCTTAAATATAAAGTGAGCTGCTACAAAGCAGTGATTGAAATGTTAAGTGTGACCGGATTTTATATCCCGTATATATTTGCATATATAATATATATTACATGTAATAAATATTACATTATTGATTTAGTTTTTGCACTTTTTAATAATCTTCCAATTTTTTGAGTATAGTTGACACACAATGTTCCATTAGTTTCAGGTGTACAAGATAGTGACTTGACAAGTTTATAGATTATGCTATGCTCACCACAAGTGTAGCTACCATCTGTTACCATACAATGCTATTATAGTATATTTACTATATTCCTTACGCTGTGCCTTTTATTCCCATGACTTATTCATTCCATAACTGGAAGCCTCTATCTCCCTCCCCCCTGTACCCATTTTGCCCATCCCCCCATGCCCCTCCCCTGTGGCAACCACCAGTTTGTTATCTGTTATAGGTCTGATTCTGCTTTTTGTTTGTTTATTCATTTGTTTTGTTTTTTTTTAGGATCCACATAAATGAAATCATATGGTATTTGTCTTTCTCATTCTTATTTCACTCAGCATAATAGGTTCATCCATGTTGTTGCAAATGGCATGATCTCATCACTTTTTATGGCTGTGTAATATTCCACTGTGTGTATATATATATACACACACATATACATATAGAGAGAATTTATTCCATTGTATATATTCCATTTATATATATTTCATATAGATTCCAATTTCTCTCTCCCTTTCTCACATACTCTCTCTTCTCACATATATAAGTCATATTTTCCTTATCCATTCTTCTACTGATTGACACTTAGGTCGCTCCCATATCTTGGCTATTGTAAATAATGCTGCAGTAAACATAGGGGGGCATTTATCTTTTTGAATTAGTATTTTTGTTTTCTTTAGGTAAATACCCAGAAGTAGAATTACTGCATTATATGGTAATTCTATTTTTAATTGTCTGAGGAACCTCCACACTGTTCTCCTGAGTGGCTGCACCAGTTTACGTTCCCACCAACAGTGCACGAGGGTTCCTTTTTCTCCACATCCTTGCCACACCTGTTATTTCTTGTCTTTTTGCTTCCAGCCATTCTGACAGGTGTGAGGTAATATCTTATTGTGGTCTGATTTGCAGTTCCCTGATGATGAGTGATGTTGAGCATCTTTTCATGTGTCTGATGGCCATCTGGATGTCTTCTTTGGAGAAATGTCTATTCAGGTCCTGTGCCCATTTTTTAATCGGATCGCTTGGGTTATTTTGGTGTTGAGTCGTATAAGTTCTTTATATATTTTGGATGTTAGCCATTATAGGATATATCATTTGCAAATAGCTTTTCCCATTCAGCAGGTTGCCTTCACTCTATATTTTAAGACAATTTATGAATTACTTGTGTCAGCGCAGTCCAGACCCTTCATGCCTGGGCACACCAGATATGACTAGGAACTAAACCAGCTGGCTGCCCCAAAATGCTAGCCATAAAACCAGACAGGCTCTCCAGGGGCAGTCCCAGGCAACAAGATGTGGTAGGGGCCCATGTGCTCCACAAGAAGCTGGCAGAAGTACTGCTCCCTCTCGCCTCCCCAGTCCCGACCATTCAGCAAGGACCTGGTTCCCCTGAAGGCCACAGGCTCCTGAAACCACGGCCTACCTGGGGAGGTGGACCCTACCCTGTTACCAGCTAGAGATCTTTCCGTCCCTTCCCCTTGGGGAAGATGGACAGCAGTACCAACGTGCATGTTCTTTCTGCATCTTGTGAGTTTGAACCTCTATGCCAGTTAGAAGAAAAAAAAAACCTCCTTTATATTCCATGCCTGAAGTCCCTTTTACACATATGTTCTCTACTCTACTTGACTGTAAGCTCCTTGAGGACAAGAACCATGACTTATTCATCTTCGTGTCTTCTCAGTACCGATCACTGCCTGGCACAATATGCCTATCAAAAGAATGAGACTTTGTGCAAAAAAAAAAGTAGGACCCTGCGAGTGAAATGCGCAGCATTATATTTTATTTATTGGATCTTGAAGGTATTGTTTTTTTTTACTAACTTATTTAAAATCATCTGCTGAGAAACTGTGTGACCAATGTAATCAGAGCTACTCATACTTTCAAAACTTAAGATACTCAGCTCAAAGGAGGGATTTTGTCCCATGTATGTTATTATCAGACATTGTTTGGGGACTTTGTGATAAATATTGCTTTGTATAGTGTTAAAAATACCAAGTAAAATGTTAGACTATTTCTTTTCTTCCTTCTCTTTTCTGTAACTTATCAGACCAAATTATCTTGGCCAGGGCTAGAAAATTACTTAGTCTCATTGCAAACAATGAAATCTTGTTTGCTCCCATGAATGAGATTTAGTTTTACACATATCTGAACCTAAGAGTTGCGTGGCATTTATCCATTTTACAGAGTGCTCCATATAACGGAAAATAATTTCCTGCAAGTGAGCTGGATAGGTAGGAGCAGTCCTACCCTGGGCCCACCACTACCACGTTAGGGATTCCCTTCCTTTTCTGATGGCTTCGTTTCCTTGCACAATGAGGAAGTTCGCTCAGAGCTCTGATCCCTTTTTCTTGCTGCACTTACGGGATTCTTGCTTGATCTAATCTAGAATTCGAAATTTATTAACTCCTGGTATGGAGAAAAATAAGGATGATTTTTAAATTACTTTGTTATTTGTGGATTATAGGAAACGTGCTTCTATAGGGCTGACTTAGAAAATTAGTATTCTTCTCATTTTATTTGTGTTATCTTGAAGGTGCATCAGAGCACATTAACCCTTTGGAACTATGGGTGAACAAGCCTTCTTTGGTGACTCCTTGACTGCAGCCCCTGGGGTGAGGGGAGAGGTGATGGCGCACAGGCAAGGGGTGGACAGCAAGAATACCACCCATCAAGACCTGATGAGAAGCAGCTTTTTGTTTTTAATTAAAAACATAACTTTTAAAATGCCTCATTCATTTTTTGTTTTTATAGACTCAAAACACAGGAATTTTTCTTAAATGAAAAGCAGAAACAGTTTAAACTTTTTTTTTTTTTTAAAGCAAGCAAGTTAAAAAAGGAAGGCCAGGAAATTGTCTTTTGTAATTCTGCCAGTCTCAATTTTGATTCTTTGTGCAACGAGTATCAGGATAATAATATTTGGTTGAAAAGAAAGAGAAGAAATTTCCAAGAAGTTGTTTTGATTATTTGAGAGGCTGATGTCAGGCTGGCTACTGGTCCTACAGTTGCTTTGACAGATGCAAAAAAGAAAACCCTACACAACAATTTCGACATTTGAAATATCCTAAGTAAGCTCATCTATAAGGAGACCCTACAAAATGTCCATGGCGATACTTGTAATTATTTTTGACTATTCCCATTAGTGTCACAAGTTGAAAGGGGGCCATGGGTCAAATTTAGATAAAACCAAAATTAAATTAAGGGAAAGATAGAGGAATAGGATTTATTATGTGCCCATTATTTGCTCTTGAGTTTTGTTGAAACAATTGGCATCGAATCCTAGCCACACCCTAGGATCTTGTGGAAAGAATTCAACATTTTATGGTTGCAATGATTACGAAATACTCAGTTTTACCCATGGGTATTTCCTGACATTTCTTTGGTAAACTGTAGCCCTAACAGAAGATATCAGGAATTAGTGCAAGAAATAGTCTAAAAAGCCATTGTCACTACAAAGATGAAAGCAACTTTGATGATCAAAAAGAAGTCAATAAAAAAAGACAGAAAATGGCCCCTGAATCCTTCCCTATTGTTCATTTGGGATTTCTTAATTTCCCTACTCTCAATATATTATGGAATTTTCTGTGTGAAGTTTTGCCACGAATTAGAGTGATGTCAACAAAGTTTTACCTTAAGTCATATTTTATCACAAATTGGAGGAGCCCCAGGAGGGAGCACCATTTCCTGCCTTTAAGCAGCTGGTCTTCTAGTTCTGAGCATCTCAGGCGGAGTGAGCTCAGCCGCCCTTCTGCGGCGAGCAGGCCTATGGGGGATGCAGCTGAACACTACGCCGCCGTCCCATGAGCCATCGTCATCTGCAGCCAAATCTGCTCAGCTTTGGTCGCCTTCTCTCTTTGCCGCGCTCGGCCCACGGAGGGTTAGCGGCATTTGCCACCGTACCAGGTATCTGCAACCGTTCGTCACTGCTGTGCAGCCTTTTTATTCACCAGAAATGTCATGGAAGGAGGAAGGGTTCAGGATTCTGATACATCTGGCTTCGAATCTGCCTCTACTAGTCACTACTTGTGTGAGCTTGGACGAGTTACTCAGCTTCTCCGGGTTTTAGCGTGCCCTCGGTGAAACGGGGATGATAGTCCTGGCCCTATGTGGTTATTATCACGACAAGGGAACTACCGTGTGTATCGTGTCTCAGACAGTGTCTGTCACCTTCACACCTTTGATCAAGTGTAGTTATTATTAAATGTTTCATCCTAGTATCATCTTACATTGTGATCCTGTTATTGACTGTACATTAGACTCTAGGAAATTCATATATATCCATGTATGTGCACATACATACATACATACTTATGCACATTGTATAAGACATGATATATACATAGATACATGGCATATATGTTACACAGGACAGATCAGAGAGTAGGAAGGAATTATAGGAGGTCAAGTCAATGCACTAAGCGGTAATATTCAGCATCTACTAGGTGCTCACGTTTGCCATTTTGTGCAATCCCCTACCTCGGTTCCTGTTTGTAAACATCTGCAAAGATGAATAAAGCTTCCCTCTCAGCCGTACTTCAGTGTTTACTCTTCCCACAAGGTCTTAATTATCTAAGCTAATGCTTCTACGAGACAACTGAAGTGTGAGAATCTGTCAATACCTATGGCACTTTCTGGGCACAAAGGCTGGTGGCACTTAGGAGAACGTTAGCAATCCTCTATCCAATGGCTGGGGAAAATGCGTTTATCAAAGGTTTCATCAAGACTCACAATCTCTATTGATAACGTTGTTGACTTTTTAGTTTAAGCTGTCAAAATTACCACAAAGAATAATTCAGTATAACCAGAAGTACTGGATGAAAATAATCCTGTCATTTGAAAATAAAATAGGTCATTAGCTACTGTCATAGCCAGATTATTCTGGTTATTTTAGACTTATTTCATCAACATAATGCAAAGAGGGGGAAAAGTAAAGCTCAAAAGAAAATCTGATTTACGTGAGTACGAGAATGTCCATACATCTGAGTGTGATGACGTGGCAGCCACTGCCGGCTGCACACTCAGCATCCATTTCCCCCCTTCTCGGTCCAGGCCATCCTTCCTCTCCTAGTCCCTCACCAGCAGGTGCCTCCCGATCGGTCTAGGCTAGCTTGGGCCTCTGAGTCCTCTTGCCAGGGCCTGGACAGGCCAGGCTGAGCACATGACCGGTTCTGGCCAATGAGATGTGAAGGGAGGCATGGAGGGGGGCGGCGGCGGTTCTGGGAAAGGTCTTCTTACTCTTCAGAAGGGCATTCTGGACACTGCCAGGTCTGCACGGTATGCCTGGAGCTGCAGTGGTCCTCTTGGATTGCGTTTGGGATGAAGCCATCATGGGAGGGGGAGCCACGGGAATGGCAGAGAAGCAGAGCCTGCCCTACCTGCAGACTTCGGTCGTGGGAGCTAATCGGTCCCCACGCCGCTTCCGCCAACTAGGGGTGGGGTATTCTGCTCCTCGCAGCCGGCGCACCCCAGGGGCAACGGGAAGTAAGGAAGCGGCTTGGCCTGGGGACAGGAAGCCGGCCAACCGGCCCAGCGGCAGCGGGGAGTGCCTACCTGTTCCTGTGACTCTAGTTCCTTGTGCTGTAGTTTCTTCTCTGCGCATCGCACCTGGTTAGCGCGGTTTTCTAGTTCGTCTTGTAAAGCCTGAAACGGTGTAAGATAAACACGTACATGTTAAAAATTCGCATCCTCGAAACGAAGTCTTGCCACCTGAACTGGCATTAGAAAGGCCTCGGCTCGAGCCATTACTGCTCTTCCCCGGAGCTCAGGCAAACAAAACCAGACTTTTAAGGTGACGCCCAGGTGTTTTCTGCTTTAGGAATAACCAGTATCACAAATTCCAAACAGAAGACAGACACATTAGCACATTCCGTTTATAAAAATGTCTCTGGGGCGCCTGGGTGGCTCAGTGGGTGAAGCGTCTGCCTTCGGCTCAGGTCATGATCCCAGGGTCCTGGGATCGAGCCCCGCGTCTGGCTCCCTGCTCGGCGGGGAGCCTGCTTCTCCCTCTCCCTCTACCTGCTGCTCTCCCTGCTTGTGCTTTCTCTCTTCCTGTCAAATAAATAAATAAAACCTTTAAAAAAAAAATGTCTCTGATATTCCCAGCACAGAGCCACAAGCATGCAATCAAGCATAAAGCTATCGCTAATGAATGTAGCTCTCTCGTCCACCTGCAAGGTACGCTGCACTCTGAGAAGTGTTGTGACAGCCTAGGAATTGTAATGTCGGACTAACATGACAGGTTTCCAAATTACACTAATAGTAACCTTAAAGGAATTTCTTCATTAAGTCATGAAGGATGGTGTGGAATTTGAGGAGCCCGTAAGAAGTGTACGGAGAGGAGCTCTTTCAGTGGCCAAGTGGCTGCTGGAAACAGAATTCAGGTTAACATGGGGAATTTAGGAACCATGAGATCAATAATCATCATTGCCTCCATCACTATTTTAAGTAAAGAGGGGAAGTCGAAAAGAAATAGAATGCACTCAAACAATCTGACGTAATTATGGATATGATATACAGAAAGTTACAGGGAGAAGGACACATGGCATGGTAACTGCAAAGGTACCAAATAAATTCTCAAAATAAAATTCATTCAATCAAGACAACGGACTTCCTGCTATGTGTCAAGAACTGTGATAGGCACTCGAGATAGAATAGTAAAAGAAACCAGACAACAAAAAATTCCCTGTTCTCATGAAGCTTATATTACATTGGGGGGTAGGACAATAAGCAAATAAGTGTAATATATCAGTGATAAGTATAGAAGAGAAATAAAGCAGCCCAGGAGAATATTCTGGATTGGGGTCGGGGAAGGTATTGCAATATTAAACCGGTGGTCTGAGATGACTTGAACAACGACTGGAAGGAGGAGAGAGAGCAAGTCATGGACAGCTGCAGGCAGAGCCTTCCAAGCAGGGGACACTGTATGTGCAAAGGCCCTGAGGTGGCGGGTTTGAGTCAGCATGGAGAGTGGGCACAGGGTGAGCCAAACCATCAGGGACATCATAGGTGCCAAGTCACATTAAGTCACGCAAAGCCTTGGAGGGCAAATAAGAACTTTAGATTTTATTCAGAGGTAGAAGGAAGGCTACTGGAGGGTGTGGGCAAGTGTTGCTTTAGTTTCTGTAAGGAATAGATGGAAAAGGGATAAGGGCAGAAGCAGGGAGGCAGGGTAGAGGCATTGAAACATACTGGGGAAGGACAATGGGGAAATGGACCAGGGTGGTGGGTGGTGGCAGTTGGGGGTTTGAAGATAGAGTGACAGCCCCAAGGGGTGGATGCAGAGCATGGAAATAAAAAGATCCCCAGGATTTTGGCTTGAGCAGGTAGAAGAAGGCAGTTGGGGAAGGTAAGGGAGGGGTCGGAGCAGAACATCTGTTTAGCTTGGGATGCATTACGTTAAGTCTGGGATGCCCATTACACATCCAAGCAAAGATGTTGGGTTGAAGCTATGTATATCTACATACAGATATACATAGTGGTTCTTCACCTTTTCTGGGGTTCTAGATCCAGCAAGCCAGCATCTGATGAATGAGATGTGGTCACTCCCCACATGGAAAAAGTATGCTTATAATTCGGTCTTTGAGATCAGGGAGTCTACAGATTGCCTGAAGCCCATCCACGGCTGAACCCCAGGCCAAGAACCTCTAATTTAAAAAGTAAAAAGGTCTGAGGATGAGGTTGAAAGCTTTAGGGGCTCTTTGATACTATGTTTGACTATAAAATCCCCAGTTCAACCAAGTCTGCCAACAAGCTTGAAGGTCTTCTTGTTTACAATTCTGGTATTGTGGTCTGGGAATGTAACTGTTCCTATGTTTGTTGATCAAGTCACAGTTTCTTTTTTCCTTTTGGTAGCTACCAATAAATAGGATCGTATCCGCTTCTCTGATGGCATCATTGGGGAGAGGAAGGATTACTGTAGTGGGAAGAATGTTTGCATGTTTTTTTGTTCCCAGTCTTTCCTGCTCTCCCATCCACTCTCATCCTGCTGTCAGAGAGATCTTCTTAAACCGAAATCTAATTATGTCAGCGCCCCACTGAAATGCTTGAACAAGACTCCAGCGTCCCTGAGATACAGCTCAAAGTCCTGAACGTGGCTTGCAGGGACCTCTGTCTTCTGGTTCTGGCCAGGCTGAGCCCCGTGAAGCCTCGGCATCCCGCTGAGGGGCTGTGGCCAGGATCAATAACCAGGGCGGCTATCACTGACTGTGTGGGGTTTATTTTTAACCCTCACTGCAATCCTGGGCAGTAGGTGCTGCTTCCTCTGCGTTGGAGAGCACAGAATTGAGGTTTGGCGAGATTCCGTAGCCTGCTCAGGTCCCCGTGGCCGGTTCTCAGGCACTGGACTGGAATTTTAAAACATTAACTTCACATTCTGTACATTTTGCTATTCGCGCTGCCTCCTTCTCCCTCTGTACCTATTTTTCTCTTTTCTTTGCTTGCAAGCTTCCCCACCTGCTCTGCTTGATGGCGTCAATCGTGAGAGCGAAGAATGGACTCCTCGGGGCTTTTATCCTTCTAGTGCTTCAGAGAATCAGCGTCCGTGTCCATGCAGGACTGAGAGCATAAGCAGCAGCTCGGGGCTCTCTCCCCCTCAGGCCTGCAAGCCTAGTGCCAGACCAGCTCGACGCCTGGCACACACTTGACACTGAATTCATGTTTGTGGAAGGAGCTAATAAATATTTGAGCTATCCTCCCTGAAGAAATGTACTTCAATCATCAGGGCTTCCAAACGTCCTGAATGCAGCACATTCAACTAAAGGTTATTATGTTTCTCGAAACAGAGAAGATACAACTATACCTTCCAAATATCTATAGCTAGACATATATTATATATGTATATATATGACATTGTTGTTACTTGTGATAATATCGTCTGCTTTCTGCCACAATAAAAAATATACCACTTCCTGTACTTTTTTTAGTTTTAATTTTTATCTTTATTCTATTTTTTTAAAGATTTATTTATTTATTTATTTGAGAGAGAGCGAGAGCACGCGCTCATGCACATGCATGGGGGCGGGGGAGGTGAGGGGCAGAGGGAGAGGGAGAGAGAATCCTCAAGCAGACTCCCCGCAGACCACGGAGCCCGACGACCCTGAGATCATGACCTGAGCTGAAACCAAGAGTCTGGCACTCAACCGACTGAGCCACCCAGGTGCCCCGAGTTTTTATTTTTATTTCATAGAAGAAATAAAGGAGATGTGCACCTCTGTTGTCTTAAACAAAACATTGCTCCCTGCCTCGTCTCCCTCCGCCTCGTGTGGCAGCGGACCCTGGGAGCAGCCACACGCAGCGTCCCCTGTCCTCCTCTCTACCCTCTGGGCATCCCCGTCACACCGGCCAGCTGTCTCCTCCACGCTCCCGAGTCCATTTTCATCAGTCACTTGTTCCCTCCCAAATGGCCAAGCCGGAAGCCAGTTTTCTTCCCCATCCTGTGGCAGTATTTGGCCCTGTTCATGCCGCGGTATTTTTTCCCTTGAATTGTGAGCGACTAACTCTGCAGAGTGAAGCCAGGGCTCAAGTAAGGAGGCTGCTGCAAAAGCACAGGCCAGATGGGACAGGAGGGCTTGGAGGAGGGCTGGGGGTGGCGGTGGCAGAATCATGAATGGGGCGTCAGGGAAAGAGGGACTCCGAGATACCACAAGGCTTTGACACTGGACGACCACAGAATAGACACCGCGGACTACTGGAGGGACAAGGAGCCAGAGCAGTGGAGGCAGGCTGGTTTTTGACAAGTTGAGTTTAAGGTGCTGGTGGGACTTCACAGAGGACCAGTCACAGTGGGAGGGGGTTCTGAGCAGCGGAGAGGGGTCTCAGACTAGGTGCAAATAGGACACTTCCTTGGGGAAGTAAGTCGAAAGCGAAGAGGTTTAAGAATCTGAATCATGGCTGACAGCCCACGGAAGAGCAGGCAGAGGGGGAGGAGGCCAAGGGGGCCGGTGAGAACTTGGGGGTGAGGGGGCAGCTGAGAATTGAGCCTTACGGGACTCTAGCTGAAAGCGTTTCTAACAGGACGGGTCACAGAATTACATCTGATCCTTTCTCCACACTCCACACAGTGAAAAGTCTAAGTCAACCATATTTTATCAATGTTATCAAACTAGAAGTGAAATTACATTTGCTTTTTAAAAAGGTACCATTTTCCAAATTTGCTCGTAATTTAAAGATGTAAGACATGACCTTTTGAAGGTTAATCAGAGAAAGCAGTATGTCGAGAAATTACTTTTATTATCTGTTAAAAAATCAGTTTAAAAAATTGGAAAAGTAACCAAATAATATACCACTTTCAAAAAAGTTCAGATGTACTTAGATGAAAGGAAAATGATGGTTTATATTGGCAGCTGTTCCTAGTCTCATATTCTAAAAAATTATTAGGCCATTAGAGTTCCAACCTCAGGATCTGACATAAGGACAGTGTGAAAGTGACCACAATTACTCAATCAGTACAAGAAGGAACATTCTTTCGAGTTGTGGCTTCTTTATTCAAAAGCCTTCAGATCTGACATTTGACACACACACACAAAATCACAACTTTTGGTTTATTCCTGAGAAAAGCCCATGATAATGAAAGAACAGAATGTCCAACATTGGGTCACAAATATAAAACAATCCAACTTGCACGGTTAAACTGTTTATTCTGCAAAATTATTCCTCATCTCTCAGCTCTGCTGTGTTAACTTGCATCATTACTGAAAAGGCAGTTCTTTTCTCCCAATTAAACCTGTCTTTAAATGCCATGTAAGTCAGCTTGCTGTAGGAAGCTACACTGTGCCGACTTTCAGAGTGCTTTGTGGTGGTCGGGAAGAAAGAATGACACTTTCCAGAAGAAAAATGTAAATGACATAATAAGCTTTGCAAGAACAATGAGGGTATACCACACTCTTGAAAAGGGAGCATGTTATAAGATAATTTGATTTGTTTGTTTAAAATATGAAAATAATTAGGGCAAATTAAAGTCTGAAAGATTATACATGTCAGTGGACTTTGTGGGGTAAGAAGGGCTGGTGGCTAACGTCCCCATTAAATAGCACCTGTGTCAGGACTAGAGCTTTGCTGCTGGTTTGGGGGGAAAGAAAGAGTACTAGAGTCGATGTTATTTTCATAAAATTTATAAACACGATTCAAAGCAAAGCACTCAGCTTGTAAAATCATGCATTAAGGATTTATTTGTAGTCTTATTAAAAACCAAAGTTTCTCTGGCAGTTCTCAATCAATTAAACAAACATGAAATGATGGCAGATACATGCCTTTTAATAATGAATAAATGAAACAAGTTCGTTTCAATTATAAAGTGGTTAACAAGTTATTCTATGAAGGAAAAAGTCATTGGAAGGGAGAAACCCTGTGCTATAGTGATAAAAAAGAAATGGGGCATCTGGCTGGCTCAGTCAGAAGAGTGTATGACTCTTGATCTTGGGGTCATGAGTTTGGGCCCCACAATGGGTAGAGAGATTGCTTAGATAGATGGATAGATAGATAGACAGACAGATAGACAGAATGTTCCCAGTATACAAGGCATAGGACAGAGGCTTTCAAACTTAGTCTTTTGGTGTGACCAGAAGCCTTTCTAGAGATCTGACCTTGCCCTTAGCCAACCTCTTGGCCAGCTCCACAGATGGAGGTGGGGGTGGGCATCCATTCTGGCCCATGAGAGCTATCACCTTGTGATCCTTTTTCAGTAGGCTGTCTGGGCAAGCAAATTTGTCCTCAGCTCATCACCCAGAATATCTGGCCTCCAGGTTGTCACCAGAGACTACCATCTCAAACTCTCTACTTCCCCATCTTTACCAAAACCTCCATTGTGAGAAATTTGGAAAACTACGTTCTAATCAAAATAGAATCAAGAGGAAAAAGCTTCCCTCTCCTGAGTCACTTCTGGAAACACTGTCAGCAGAGTGAGCTCTTCCATTTTGTTAGGTAGACTGTAGGAGTATGCCTTCCCGCTTTTTAAGAGTTTTCAAACCAGTTCTCACTGACTTGAAATTTAATGCATTTTATGCTTACATTCTGCCTCATCCTGTGTTGCCAAATTTTGGCAAAATGCCTATGTCTGACTTTTTCACAAATCATCACGAGGCCTATGGGCACATTTTTCTGAGCCTGCCGTACATTGAGGGGCAAAGGATAAATGGACCCTTTCCTTGGTTCTCTCCCATAGACCGTGTTCTACATGTTCTCTGGGAAGTGGGAATCTCGAATAGTGTAGAGTTCTTTTATTTGAAGAAACTGGGGTAAAGCATATGTAGACCAAAAAATCATGGATTAAGTTTTGCCCTGTATAAATATAAAATTGGGGTCCTCAAAGTCATTGATTTTGAAGACTTTGGGTTAGGTCTGTGGTCATGAAACGAGGAAGCAGACGAGCCTCTGCTGGGTGAAATGCAGAAGGGGCCTCATTAGCAGCAGTCTCTGCACAGCCAAGGAGTTTAATAAGCAAAAAAGCCGAGTATCTGTACCAAAGATGCTGCCCAAAAGAAGTCCACCAGGCAAACTGTTGAAAATTGATGGGTACATGGGGGTTCTGCATACTATTCCCCCTACTTTTGTGTATGTTCCAAAGTTTCCATAATGAGAAGCTAAAAAAAATGTTAAGCTTTTCCTACTTAAAAAACATGAAGTCACCATATCCTTCCTTTCATAGGTTTGAATTTGCTATCTTACTTCAGAGAAGACATGATTCATTCATCATTCAATGGGTAGGAGAGATATAGAAGGACTTCCCCATGTGTATTCTGAACATAAAGTTAAGGAAGCAAGGAGTGATGTTCATATTTTGACCTAAGGAGAAGATAATTGGAAAGGGAAGGCTTATTTATATTTTTATTAAGATATAATTTATAGACAGTAAAATTCCAGGTTTATTTTTTAATGGAAGTGGTCTGTTTTCTATTTAAAACATGTAAGATGATTTAAAAGTTTGTGTCATAAAATATCTATTAAGATGATAAAATCCTGATATAAGCCATCATCCCGATTGGTTTATCTATCAACCCGAAATGACACCTGATCTGTGACTACAGGGAAGAGACAATAATTATGAAGGGGATATAGGCATGACTCTCATTTAAACCTTAATTGCCTTTTTAATAACGCCCACATTTGTGTAAGTAGCATTACTTCAATTCAGTTTACAAACGGTGCCGACATTATTTCTGACGAGTCGGTTTTCCTTGGCATGTCAATGGATACAGAAACAGCAGATGATTTTCTTTCTACTATTGCTAACTGAAAGCTAGGGAAAATGAAAGAAAAGCAACAAAATCTCACTACTTTTATGTCAGATTTATAGACTTTTTTTAAAGCACATCTTGAACAACTGGGATACAGCAGGAAGACCAAGCCCTGTCTCCCAGATGAGGAGATCTAACTCTGGGGGGGAGGGAAGATGACACAATGGCAGAGGGACATTTTTCCTGGGTGGTCTCACTGGCTATTTACAGAGGCCACTATAGCTCCTGTCTGATTTTATTTTTTTAATAGGCTAAATCTACTAACAAAAGTAACAAGTCTTCAACTGAAATGCCAGTCAAGATTTCTTTCAAAGTGATTTCTTCATTTAGACCTACCCAGGATGAATAACAAACCATAAGAAAGTTTTATTCGTGATTCTACAGCGATGGAGAACGGGCTCATACTAGAGATCTAAAGAAAACCAGAACCACAGTCACTGCAGAGGCCACTAATGTATTTAAAACACAACAGTATATATATATATTTTATGGCTTACATTCAGGTTTTTAATTTTTTTTTCACATTCCAAGCAAGCACTTTTTTTTTTTCTTTTTTAAGCCTCATAATTCAGTCTCTGGTGATATTGGTATGAAGAAAAGGAGATCTTTGGGGGTGTTAACCCCATACATATGTTACTCTTCACATCAGGCAAGATTCCTTTCAGGTGGAAAGTTTCTAGTCCTTGTTGCAACAAACCACATGTATAAGAAATTGCACTTGGACGTGAGCCATTGCTATAGTATGTAGTAGGCTACTGATTCAGCATGAAAGGCAAAATTATTGTGGCCAGTATGAAACACAAGAATAGCGTTTTCACCCGAGAAGAAGAAAGTTTTTACCTAATCTCTCTTCTCTTTTTCTCACCTATTTTCAGGCTTTTAAAATTCCTAAAGAACTTCCTTTAAAAGTCCTAAAAATGCACTTTTAAAAATGTTGGTTTTTCCTGGTCTTAACACAAGTTCTAGGAACAGAAGTCATGTTATTCCAAGACTATGACCTGAGGAAGCTGGCATCTCCTGACGCACCTTATCAATGTTTCCCTAGTCACACAAAGACCTTCCTGACCTGACCCACGTCTCCTCTTCAAGTAGCAAGTATTTTTCTACTCAGGAAATCCAAATCACAGGTTCTTATCTCAGGTAGTAGAAATCGAGGATCAAGCTCAAGAACCACAGCTAGGATGTTTCAGGATCATGGAAGAGGGCGACAGAGTGAAAAGTGTTGACGTCTTGCAGACCACCCCTCTTCTGCACAAGCCCAGGGAAGAGGGAGCACCCATAAGTCATTCATTTCAATTTCGACTTTCTTAAAATGGCTAATCAGTCACACACGTGATCCCTTGAGCCTGCAGCATTCATTCCAACAAACCGTGATTGTCTCCTCTATTAAAACTGAAGAAGGGACGTGCCGGCTAAGAGAGAAGGCAGATGAAGGAATGGCTATGGGGCTCCCTGCGGAGGTGGCTGGGGGCTGTCATTAACTAAGGGCGGGGGACAGACAGAGCAGAATTAAAATATATGGGAAGGAAGAGAGAAAATACATTTCTGTGTGAGACAGATTCAGTGGTAATACGATGCCAGTGACGACCACGAGCGAGAGAGAGATCATGAAGGAAGCACTTCGGGGCAGTGAGATCTTGAGTTGAGTGTTAGAGGTGGAGTGCGCACCACGACACCAGTGTCCCCTGTCCCGCGGGCAGTGGCCCCCAGCTCCAGCAAGGACCTTCCTGCTGAGGGCCCTGAAGCTCATCTCCACACACATCTCACATGTCCTCTGGTGTGGTGTCTCCCACTGTCTCTGTGTGCACATAGCTGCTCACCATCATCTCAGACTATCAAGTCCAAGACCAAACTCATGGTGTTCCTCCTCCACCAGCTTCCCTCCCCACTGTCCTGCCCATCAGTGACACAGCCCTCTTTCTGCCGCCACCCAGGTTTAAACTCACGGCCCTCCGTGGGCTGTCCCTCTTTCAATTCTCAGTCCCCGTTAGTTGCCCGAGTTCCTTCAATTTCTATTTGAAGGCACTCTTACTTCAGCCTTCATTTTTGCACAGTGGGATTCCGTATTTTTCCCGGCTGTGAACTCACTGCAACCCCCTGGAAGACAAATTTTTCTCAAAGACTCTCTTTTTATTGCCATTCTCCATCTCCAAAAACATAAATGCCTGACCATCTCTTAACCCTGTCAAGGTTAACATTCTTCTACCTAGTTCCAAATCCCTCCATAGTCTTGCTTACTGTGCTCAGCATACTAACTCAAAGCTAACACGTTAGCTCCTACAGGTCAGGTACTGTGCTAACATGTCAGATCCCACAGGTCAGGCGCTGTGCTAACATGTTAGCTCCCACAGGTCAGATGCTGTGCTAACATGTCAGCTCCTTCATCAGGCTAGGAGCCTTAAATACTCCACTTCTTTTCACAATTACTCTCTGAGAAGCCTCACTTGGGAGGCAGCTAAAGCTGCTACAGATTGCCCAAGCTTTCCAGCTAGAAAGTCATAAAAGGAGGAAATGGCCCCAGGTCCAGGGACCCTCGAGGCGGGACTGGTGCTGCCTGAGCACCTGCCTCTCTGCCTCCCCTCTACCCGCCCCCCCCACACTGCCCTGAGGGCCTCTGTTCCTTTCTTCATCTTATCTAGAATACCTCCAACTGTCTATGCTAATGCTACTTTCCTTCAAAAGCCTTCAATGACTGGAAATGATCTGAGTTTGGTCTTAAGATATTTAGTCTTTAACTTAATGAATCAAAATGTATAGAAGGCAGGAGGAAAAAAGTTTTTGTGTCACAGATTCAATAGTAAAAATTATGCCAGTGGTTTGCCTATCAGAGTATGGTGTCACAAAAGAAGGGCATTACGCCATATTCTGGGTTGAATTACATGCCCTCAAAAAGACATGTTGAAGTCCTAACCTCAGAACCTCAAAAAATGGCTTTATTTGGAAATGGGGTTCTTGAAGATGGAATTAGTTAAGAAGAAGTCATACTGGACTAGAGTAGGCCCTTAATCCAGTATGACTGGTCTTCCTATACGAAGAAGAAGAGGGAAGAGGTTGGCCATGTGAAACCAGAGACATAGACTGGACAGAGATGCATCTATAAGCCAAGGACACCAGAGATTGCTGGGAAACACCAGAAGGTAAAGAAGCAAGGGAGGATTCTTCCCTGGAAACTTTAGCACGGCCCTGCTGACACCTTGATTTCAGACATTTAGTCTCTAGAACTGTGAGATGATAACTTTCTGCTGTTTTAAGCCAGTTGGTTGTTGGTCCTTTGTGATGGCAACCCTAAGGAACTCATACACACCAAGGAACTTCCTTTGTCTTACATGTTTTCTCTCTGAAACACTGTAGTGCATGTGCGCACGCATACACCCTGAAGCATACACACGCATGCATGCACATTCCTTTTGTACTACCTAGTTCTAGACTTCATTTTGTCCACGTAAGGACCAACAGCATTCTCACCGTGCGACAATCTGTCAACTTGGAGATTTTCTCCAAAGTTGGCATTTGAAGAATATTACAATTATATGTATCCATTCGCATTTCTATCATTTTGTGTCCATGCTCATATAGGTTATAAAGGCAGTCATTCCAGTAAAACACTGGCGTATTCCTAGACCATGAAAGAGAAGATGCCCAAGACGTGGAGGCAGAGATCCTTAGGTGAGCCTGTTTCCAGCATTCCCACATTCACAGAGGGGATGGAAATTATATATGCCACAGAAAGTATTTTTCTCTTTCTTTCTTTCTTTCAACCTTAAGATACTGTGATATCTGGAGCCAATACTTACAAAGAAAGAAGTTTAAAAATTTCTGTTTAAACCACTTAGAATGAGAGGATTTACAAAGATCCTGTTTAATGTTCAGCTGACACATTGTCAAAAACATTTATCATGCAACCTTTTGAAGTTCCTTTCACTCCCTTTTAGTTATTAAAGCTTGGATTGCAGTTAGTTATCAACAACAAAGCATACACGTGATAGTGTTTTTATAGTCTTTCAGTCTGATTTCTGAACTACTAAGCAAAATTAAATTCTCCTGATCAGAAAAATGATTAGTGACCTAGTTTTCATGCTGAACGCGCAACACAATTGATCTCTGAAATCACTTCTGTGGGGACCCAGAGACTATGGAGGGGGCTTGGAAATTTCACTTAAGTGTTTTATAATGCTTCAAATTTAAGACTCTTCAGATATAAGAGCGGGCCACTTTAAGTTAGTCTACAATTCTTTCAGTGCCAATTAGGAAACAGTGACCTACATCACTGAGATTTCTCTGGCAACTTAATCCTAGTATAGATTTCTTCACATTGAGAATAACTCCAGTTTACATTTTCCCAAGAGGAATCAAAACTCTTTCTAAATAATTCCACTGAATAATGTTTTTAAAGTGTAGACAATATATTAGCCCTCATTTGGAAAGCACCAAGTTGGGTAAGACGTGGTCTTACTTTTTAAGGAGCTTACACTATCACAGGAGGTATGCAATAAGGACAAAAAAAGCAGGAGTCTTAAGTGTCCACCTGAGACACTTAAGAAGTGTCTTAAGCATCCAACTGAGAAAACAAAAGAGAAGAGGGAGGACAGACAAAGGAGTTCAAGGACACCACAAAGAAGCAAGCAGATAAATACAGAATGGGGGACATTGTACAGGACCACGGATTTTGTTTCTGTAAGAAGTTGATAGCACAGAGTAAAAAGTGAGAAAGGGTCTGCTTTTAATTGAAAAAGATATAAGGTAAATAAACACCAAATGTAATGTTTGGATCTTGTTTGGATCCTGATTCAGACAAGTCAACTGCAAAATGGCATTTTAAATTCAAATGGGGATACCTAGTTATGAAGCAGGCATTTGATGATACTAAAAGACAATTGCTAATTTTCTTCGGTATGACAGTGGCCATGACCGTGTGAGATAATGTCCACATTTTTGGAGAGGCATTCTGGAACATCCAGGGTAAAACGACATGACGTCTGGAATTTGCTTTAAAGTATGTTAGCGAAGAAAATGGGGAGAAAAGATAAAGTACATGTGGCCAGATCTTGATAATTACTGAAGCTGCATGATGATGGATAATTATTGAAGGTGGGTATAGAGTACCATAATCTCTACTTCGGGTAGGTGTGCAAATTTTCGGAATAAAATTTAAAAATATATGTATACAAGAAAATGAAATGGTGGAGGGGAGCACGAAATTATCAGGGAAGTCTTCATGTAGAAAGTGGCATTTGGGGGAAACCTTGAATGATAGTTGCAATTTGGACAGGCAGGTGGGGAAAGGAGAAGAAATGTCTGCCAAAGAAATAGCATTTGCAAAGGTAAATAAGAGGAAAATGGACCTGCAGTCCAAAGGAGCAGCCTCTGGGAAGGCGAGGCGGTCCCGAAAACAGAGTCAAGGTCAGGGCACAGAGGCCTTGAACGCCAGGCTGAGTTTACACTTAATTCGGTGAAGAGGAGATGCACTTTTGTGCCATGCTTAAACTTATACATAATTACTACCTAGATACCAATGACGCATGTCCCAGGCTTAGCACGTACAAAACTGGATGTTATTATCAGTTCTCCTACTTTCTTCCCTATCCTCCTACCCACCCCGCCCCTTTGCCTAAACCTGTTTATCTCCCTATGTATTCGGAGCTAGATTAATGGAACCCATGTTCCCCCAGTCATCTGAATCAGGAAGCTCGAAGACATGCCTCAATTTTCCCTACCCTTAAACCTCCTGGTGGATCATCTACCTGCCTTCTGACTGCATCTCCTCTCCAGCCCACTGTTACTGTGCTTGCTGATTCTCATCTGGGCTATGAACACACTCACAGGTCTCTCCTTTCCAGCTCACTGCTGCCAGAGTAACGTCCCGGTCGACTTCTCCCCATGTCTACGAACAGCACCAGCATCAGCCACACAATCCAGCCTGTTATCTCCAAGGAAAAAGCTCAGGAGGTTTCCTCGACAACTTGCTTTTATCTCACTTACCCCCCTCCCCCAGAGTCCTGGTTTTCCTCACTAAGCCTTGTGGATTCAATGTCTTCAATACCTTTGCTTGGGTCCACGTGGTGCCATCTCAATTGACATTCTCGGACTCTCTTGTCAGAGCTTGCTCTCTGGTCTCCACTCGCTCCTGGAGGCTCCTATCGGCCTAGTCTCCACAGAGCAGCCAGTTATGACTTCAAAAGGCATATAAGAAGTTACCATTGCATCCCTTCTTCCCCTAGCCCCCCTGCCACATGCCATTCATCAGTAAGTTCTGTTGCCTCTACCTTACAACATGCACAACTCGCCCCCTTCTCTCCGCCTCTGCTTCCACCAGCCGCATCTGAGCCATGGCCGCCTTTCACCTGAAGACTCCCGCAGTAGCCTCTGGTCTCCCTTCATCTCCCTCCTACACCTTCTGCACGCGGTAGACAGCTTGACCCACTCAAGTGTGAATGGCTCTCACCTGCTCAAAACTCTCCAGGGGCTTCGCGTTACACTTGGAATAATATCCTACCTCCCCCGAGGCGGGTGAGGCCCTCACGACCACCTGTCCCTCAGGCCTCCTGTACCAGCCTCTCTCTTGTCCTTGGTCCAGCCACACACTGGCTTCCTTTTGTTCTTTGAACATCACCAAATTTATTACCACTGTTGAGACTTGTAACTAGCTCTTCCCTTCTTTCAGGAATATTTTCCCCATGACCTTCACGTGGTCAACTTCTTGTAGCTAGTCTCAGATCATAATCACTTGCTTGGGGACACCTTTCCTGACCATGCAGCCGAAACTGGACACCTGGCCATCCTTTACGACATCCCACCTAAGGTCTTTGCAGAACACTTATTACCATTTGATCCTCTTCTTCTTCCTTTTCTGTTTCTCTTTTATTTAGAAGACCCTATGAAGGCCAGGAATGGATCCTATTTATCACTGAATTTCAGGGACCTAGGATAGAGCTTGGCATATTAGAAGGGGCTCAATACATACTTGCTGTGGAGTATCTGGTCATGTCGTCCTCTCCTGGAAATATTCCAAAGGTTCATGCACAGTCTTCGGGCACTGCCTCTAGGACTCCTGCCCCCTGGTCTGTCTCTGCCATGCACGGCCCTTGCCCACCCCTGCAGCAACACTGGCTGAGTTTGGCACACCTACCATCTTGCTTCCACCACGGGGCTTTGCATAGTCCTTTCTATCTGGAGCATGATTTTGCCGCTTAATACTTAATGATCTCTCTCCACACATCCTTTATTTTTTTATTTTTTATTTTTTAAAGATTTTATTTATTTATTTGCGAGAGAGAATGAGAGAGAGCATGAGAGGGGTGAGGGTCAGAGGGAGAAGCAGACTCCCCGCCGAGCAGGGAGCCCGATGCGGGACTCGATCCAGGGACTCCAGGATCACGACCTGAGCTGAAGGCAGTCGCTTAGCCAACTGAGCCACCCAGGCGCCCTCTCCACACATCCTTTAGAACCCAGCTTAAACATCACTCTTGTAGAGCAACTTCTCCATTCCGGCCTGCGAGGATGACCTCCCAGAGCACCATGGGCCTCTCTTTGGTAGCTCCATCAGGATCACAATTTTTATATTTATGTCTGTGATTGTTTTATTTGACTGGCATCTGTCTCTTCTTCTAGCCATATTTCCCATGAGGGCAGGGGCTGGTCTTGGCATTGAAGAATTTTAAAGACCACTGTGTTAAAAAGCTCATTCTCCTGTGAAGTGAAATTTACTGACAGTGGGGGCAGAGAAAATGTGAATTATTTCCGAATTCTGGTCTGAAAGTACAATAATGAACACGAACATTGATGCTCCTAAATATGTAGCAAAAATTACATTCGTGATGAAATTATGAGACCTTTAACTTGATGGTTTATGTTGCTTTTTTAAGAGGAAGTTTTAGAGGGGTTCTTGGTTGGCTCACTCAGTAAAGCATGTGACCCTTGATCTTGGGGTCATGAGTTTGAGCCCCACACCGGGTGTAGAGCTCACACACAGAAAAAAGGTGAAAGTTTCAGAAGTTTCCAACTGGATTTTTTTTTTTTTTAAGATTGTATTTCCCATGTGAGTTAAGAGAATGAAAAAGATTAAAACTTTTTTTGAATGACTGGATTAACAACTGCTATTGTCAGGAATGCGTTTTCCCTCAATCACTGTACAGTAGTACATGATATCAGTAGTACATGATAAATACAAAGAAAAGACCATAATGTTTCCACAGCTTTCAAATCAGCTTTAATCAGAGACAATGATGTGCAAGGTGAACCATGATTTCATGAACTAGGTTGGACCCATCGCACTTAAAGTAGGGATGTAAACAGTTAAAAAAATATTTTTAAGCAAACAACAACAACAAAAACAAAACCAAAACAAAAGAAAAAAATCCAAAAAACCAAGGCTGGTTCTTGGCAGAGCTTAGCCAAAACATATTTTTTCAACCTTAACTTTTCATCAAAGACTTTCCTTTACTAATGAATTATGCCTGGAACTAAAACTGGAAGACCAGCATGGCCCCTTTGAAATGAACCACCACAAACCAAACACCTACAGCTTCAGGTGAGTGTTGTTTCTTTTCAAAATGGATAAAACTCGTTTTAATGCATTACATGATCAGTATCCTTGAAAAAGATGTGGTTTAGGAAATCCAACGTTTTAAATTAATTTTTAAGAATTCTTTCCTCAGTGATTTATTGCTAGCATGGCTTCTTAGCCCAACTGCTGAATAGCTAAGACCTCTCCACCTCTCACTAGTAAATGAAACTTTGTTCTAGGACCTAATATCAATTTCAAACATTTGTTTTACTTCCCCCCCGCCCCCGTTTTTATGTGTGACTTCTGATTGTCAAGTAATACGTGCTAATTGAAGGAAAATCAACAAGCATAAAGAGGAAAATAAAATTCCATACTCCTTGCACCCAGACATAACCACTACTCACACCATGGCTTTTTCCCTACACATATGAAACCAGCATGTTGAACTCGTAGGACTCACTGAGCGTGATCATGGGAGCCCCCATCCTCTGTCTCCCACTCTTCCTATAATCCTGCTTAGTGGAGATAGCTTCTCTCCTGTCCCCTGGTGGAAACTCAGAAGGGGCCTTGATTTTCAGGTCACCCTAGTCCGACAGTGACTTTAAACTGGACACATACTCTTATTCCATTTGTATTGTTCTTAACAAATTTAAATTGTTCCTAAAGGCAATTTCATCTAAGGCAAGACATATTCAAGGGACTCCAGAGCACCATTCTATGGCTTATTATGGACATACTTTTGCTTTCTGTTTGTCTTTGATCCAGGGACCTGAAGCAGGTGGGTGGTCCTGGGGGAGCCCTGCACCCCAACGTCCCTGACTGGAGACTTGTTATAGTTTACTCTTCCCTGGGAATATCCCCTAACATTTGTCTTCACCCTGCCTCCTGGGCTTCCGTTCTTGGCTGCAGTTCTCTTTGTACGTTGATCTTGGCATGCTGGATGGAGTGACCCTCCTCACTCCCCTCTGTCTTCTGCACGGAGAAGGCACATTGAGTGGGACCCTATCATCTGGTGCCCATTTGACGATTATGTATCCAAGGCCCACTGTGCTCAACGGAACAATTCTGAGGTGCTGTACGTGAGGGAAATCAGGGCATGAAATTAATGGTTCATGCCCTCACAGGGTGGAGAAGGGTCTTCATGGAGAAGACCCACAGAAGATGAGTAGTTGAACAAAAAATAAACACTTCTTCAACCACCTCTTTTAGATCTCTGAGGAGACTAAAGTATTCAGTATTTGTATGTCAGGTAGAAAGTAGCCTGGAGAAAATGATGTCTAATACTGCTTATATCCCAGGCAGGAAGACTTCCAAAGACTTTTGAAATACGGCCTATTACGAATGCTTGGGAGAGTCACATAAACAGGCCAGGGTTATGCACACCACCATCCTCATTGTGTACTTACGGCACTCGTCCCTCTGAGTGGTAGAGCCCAGACAACATATAATTTCTGCTGCGCCATGGGCTTCAAAAGGGTTTTGAGGAACAAAAAAAGCCTCGGCTTTCTCACCAGCAAGTGTAAATAGTGACCAAAATAGTACTAGAAAGTAAGCAGGGTCAGAGCTGTCTGGGCCTGCTCTAATTTTCACTTTTGATGAGAGCATGTGAGCAAGTCTCCCCTCTGTGTAGGTGGGTGCTGTGGGTGACATTCGAAAGTAAGGGCTGGATGGGACTCACAGCTGCGCCACCCCCAACACAGAGCTACAACTGCCCTGGGTCCGGGCCAAAAATCACCAGTGCCCAGCTGAGCTAGCTAATGCTGGGCCAGGAAGGAAGGAAAAAGTGGGCATAAAACCCAGGGAAGGCAGGCTCGAGGCACAAAAGAAATGGGAAAACACATTCAAAGTCTTCAAAGGAGAGAACATGGACAACCCAGACCACACTATAATCTCCACACGGCAGTCATGCTCACTTTTCCTGTGTGTTTTTCTGGGTTCCTGCGTTTTAGGGGAAGGTAGGTAGATATAGGGCAAGTGAGTATTCTGGTAGCTTTACGGAAAGGCGTAATATAAGATGTGAGGAGAGTACGGCTTTCTAGCAGAGCGTAGTGGTCTAGGGTGTTACCAGGTATGCAGATAATTAGAACCTGCTGATATAATTAAAATTATTACACAGCCTTCCGAAATTGCTGTTTTTATTTTTGGGGAACTACAAGCCCAACTCTGCAAAGGATACATATTATATTAACTTTAGAAACAAAAACATAAGAAAATCTAAATACAGCCATTTAAGGAAAACCTATACTATCTAAAGAACAATTTTGAAGTTATTTTAAGAACCATACCAAATTATCGTGTTCCCCACTGGTTCCTATGAAACACACTCAGGTGATGTAAAATTCAAATAGTTCACGAATATAGTTTATTCCCAACCCTCAAACTCTTTAATAGCTATTATTTCCTTCCATGTCGGGTCAGTTTACTTTCCTTCTTCCCCTAGTTCCTCTCCGAGGAGCTGATGAGTACTTGATCTGCCTCTTCTCTCTCACTTTGGGCACTCTCCATTTGTGCGTTCCAGCTTCTCATCCACCCTTCTAAAGAAGTCTTTGAATGCCAGCTCTTTAAACCTGGAATATGCGCCTCATCTAAATTATGCAAGCATCTTCTACCTTCTCCTCTTCAGAAAGAATTTGATGTTTCCCAAGAGAATATGTCCCTTTGAGCTCCAAACACAGCCCTTCTCTCCCTCTCTCCCTCCTCTCTCTCTCTCTCTGCCCACAATGTAAATGTGTAACATTTTTAAGGTAATTCTGTTTGTTACATTTAATTTACTTCGAGTTGCAATAACTCAACTGATCAAAATGTATAAAAGTCAACAAACCAGATATTTTACAAGATCCCTATTTTTTCCTCCTCTATATGTTACCAAAAATTTTTACCACTGATTTGATAATTATTGGCCATTTACACAAAGATGAACACCACCAAACAGTACATGCATCTGTCAGTTCACTCTTGTCCTGTTATCTGTGGATTCAGAATGTGACCCGGTCCTGGTCTTTCTCTTTCTCAGCTACAATCATAGGACCTCAGGGTCCTCATTAATCAGCCATCGGTCTCCCTAGTCATCTCCCTAGTTCCTTCTTTTCTTCATCTCTGAAAACCTTAACTTCACCTCCATTTTGGCGATCCATTCTACTGCTATATCATACATATCTCCTCTTATTATTTAGAATTGGTGCATCTCAAACATCTTAAATTAAGCAATCCCATATGCTGATCTAATAAAAGGAACATCATCATCCAAGATTTATATACAAGGGAACAGCGGGTGTGGTTAGGCAATAAGAAGTCTACTCTGGTTGATGCTTTGGGTGCATGTGGAAACAGAAGATGAGGGGTAGATGGGCTAGTTGAGTTGTTTATGTCTCACTGGGCAGTGAGGAACAATTCAAAGGTCTTGAGTAGGGAAGTGATATGATTAGGTCTGTTTAGATCTACAGCTAATTTCTCTGCTCTGGCGATACACAAAGGAGTTGGATGGGAGGAGCAAGGAGACTCAGGAAGAGTCCAGGAGAGAAGTCACAAGCATAAATTGGACTGAGGGAATGCTAATAGAGAGGAAAGGGTGAATTTAAGGCACAGAAACAACTGGTTCTGTGTAGGAAGCAAGGAAGGGAAGAATCAGCTGAGGATCTTGGTATAATTTAAGTCATGAGCAGTAAGAGTGAGGAGGAAGTATGCCGAGTTCTAGATGCCAAGATCATCCATAAAGACATGTCTATTCAGTCTGGAACTTGAGGGAAAACCAGGGTCAGGAGTTCAAAGTTGTGATTCTTCTGCAGAGTAGCCAGGGTTGGAATTGGATTGCATTTGCTGAGGGAAATAGAATAAAGGAAAAAAATCATAGAGCGGTGGTGCATAATTTATTTTGAGGGCTCCCAAAGAGAAAAAGAAAAGCCAATGAATATAACCATAGAAAACATTGTAAGTATAGTGTGGAATCCAGGGAGCCAAGGAAGGAGAGGATTTCAAGGAGGTGGTTATCAGAACTGAATGCTGTTCAGAGCAGTCGGGGGAGATTCACAACTGATATCACCCTCACCATCATCATCAGTATGATCACCTTACAACAACCACCATTGCTGATAGTTGGGTGGGGAAGTGGGAGGAAGTTCATCATTTCTAAGAATGTGGTTTTACTAGTTGGTAGATGTAAATCCCAAATTCATTTCTTACATTCAACAAAAATTTACTGGGTCTTACTACTTTGCCAGATACTGAACTGGAAACTAGGGTATAAAGCAAAGAACAAGAAAGAATGCCCGGTGAGAAAGCAGAGGATGAGCGAAGTCCTACTCTTGTAAGAATCTGGGGCTGTAACAGGTTAAGAGGGGAAAGTTGTCTAGGTGGGGGAATGAGTCAGAGTCAAGTCAAAGTTTAGTTCTTTGGGGGAAGAACTGAATCTGAACAAGATTATTTAACCTTTACTTGTCTGAAATATTATATTGTAGTAAGTGTACTGTGGGACCCTTTCACTATTTGTAACAGTTTCCCTTGGAAAATGTGCTCAGAGTTTCCATCTGGGATGCAAGGAACACATCTTTGCCTACAATAGTCTTGGTAGTGTAATCAATTCAAATGAGGGGGGTAATGGTGGAAATGAGAGACAGGATTATAAGACCAGGAGGAGAAAAGCAGAGAACATGATGCCATAAAGGGGCATTGCAAGGGACAATGTGTTGCTGAGGGCCTTGCTGGCAACAATATGGGACAGGAAGGCCCAGGAACTGGGAGACTGCGAATCATGCTATGATCACAGGTCTGGACTCTAGATATTACTGCTGTCATAACCTTTAAGTAAAAAATTGCATTTCATATCTATAGAAGCCAGGAGTCTCTAAACAATGGTGCAGAGAATTTATGCATGAAGACATTCTCAGCTGCAATAAAATTTACATTTACATATTCCATTTTACTTAATTCCTAGAAAAAATGCTAACCTCGGGGCTCCTGGGTGGCACAGTCAGTGAAGGTCTGATTCTTGGTTTCGGCTCAGGTTGTGATCTCAGGGTCGTGAGATCGAGCCCCACATTGGGCTCTACACTCAGAGTCTGCTTGAGATTCTCTTTCCCTCTCCCTCTGCCCCTCCCCCGCCCACGCTCTCTGTCTCTCTCTAAAATAAATACATCTTTAAAAAAGAGAAAAATGCTAACCTCTATGACTGGGCTCTCATTAGGAAATGTAATTTGCTCAGCTAAATACACATGTATATTTTAGGACTTCTTACTATATCACACTTAAAAGTTTTTACTGTGAATTTACAAACTTGCCTTTGCCCCTGGAAACAGCCTTTGAAAGGATGTCATGTGCCTCAGGCAAGTGACTGGACGGGTAGTGCACAGCTCAGACATCCTCTCTTTAAAATATAATGATCTCACAGATATGAAAACAGGTTAGTCCCAGAAGAGAGAGAAGAATTCCAAAAAGAAACCAGAACAAAAATAAGGTTTCAAACTTATTTGATGATTTTCATCAAATGGAATGGAATGCCCTATTATGACCACCTGTACTTAATTTTTATCTATTCTTTTGATTAGCGATTTTTCCTCTCTGCCTTTTGAATACTGGCTCTTCCTCCTGGCTCCCCAGCTTAACCTAAAGGCTGGTGTTTGAAAGTACATACTCGCATTCTGTATCCCCCGGCATCGTAGGTAAACTTTATAGATGCTAGATAATAAATACAAAGCACTGCTTTGAAAAATATCTTTTTCCCAAATCCTTTTTTTCCAGATTCTCCTGGCTTTAAAGTTTTAATTTTCCTGAACACAATTTCTTGGAAAACTAGCAGCTAGAGAATTTGTGCCCAGGTGAAGGTATGGATGGCTGAAGGTGAAAATGTTTCAAAGGGCCCCTGACTTCTTGACCAGGAAGAAATGAGAGGAATAGAAGCCGGGGGGTTGACTGCTGTCTTGTCTGTTGACAGTTATTTAATTGGCAGAACTAATAGGCATTTGTAGAATCTTCCCCTAAAAAACAAAGGGATCCCCAACAAATTTTTTTCTGACAATGTTTCTCTATTAATATAAAACCTGACTCATCTCTTTAACTCTCCAAACTTGACTAAGTGAAGGTGCTGGAATGTAAAGGTGGTATTATGTTACATTTTAACTGGGACTTGTATTTACTAACTTAATTTCAATAAAATATTTACTATTTTTCCCTAGAAGATAATCAGTGACTAAATGTTTGCCAAGGGCCTCCTCCAACACATCCCAGGAGGGAGACAGCCTCCTTCCATGGGCCCCTCGATCTTAGTGGTTCAACATGTCCGTGGATTTAATTCTATCGATTTTATTTCAGGAGGATGTAGTTTAACTTTTTTTTCTTCTTTCTTTTTCTTTTTTTTGACATAGTTGTTTATGTTTACTGATAAAATGAAAGGAATTTTTATGTCATGAACTAATCTAGCCTCGACAAGATGAAACAAAAACTTGGATAAACATCATAAGAGAAAGGAAAGGGAAATCCAACTTTGCAGAGCTTCGAGATAGTTTAGGGCTTACGACTGAGAGAGGACAGACCAGAAAATGTTCTCATCTTGGGGTGAAGCCTGTACGTACGACAGTTCTTTTAGCCCTAAAAATTCTGTCAAGTGTTTCCACATGACAAATTCAAAGAAATGCTCTTAATGATTTGCCTCAGCGAGGTGGAGAGAGAAAGGGGAAGACAGAGGGAGTGGGGAGGTAAACCTGAGGCTTCACCCCAAAATACGTCATGAAGAGTATAAGAGGTTTTAGATGCTAAAGAAGTTAAATTGCTTGTTTTCTCTGCATACGCACGTGTTGCCATACCATTTTAAGAAGAAAGTGCTTCCTAAAGGGAACTATATTTTTATTGCTTCACACAGTCCACGTGGGGGTGGACACGAGGCCTGGGTTTATTGGCCACGAACATCCGGTGAATTGACAAGTGAACTCTGAGTGATCATGTGTCTCAGGCACTGGGCTCAGCCCTGGGGCTGGCAGTGAGTGGCCCTGTTCTCGTGAGGTAGAGGCCACGGGGAGGTGCAGAGAAGGATAGCGGTTACCATGTCATGTGTGCCTGTGTGACAGTGGGAGAGTCAGGCACAAGAGGAGCAAAAGGGATGGAATGCAAGCCAGCCCTGGGAGGCTGGGATGGCCAAGGAAGTCTTTCCAGGGACAGAGACATCTAAGACGAGGCCATGGGATGCACAGGAGTTGGGCAGGGGAAGGGGCAAAAGCTGAGGATGAGAGAAGCTCAGTGGAGCTGAAGAGTTTGAGGGTGAGTAATGGTGTGAATGTGGGGCGCAGGGAGGGGAGGCAAGTGGCAGCAGAGTCAGGCTGGGTGGTTGTGGAGTCTGGTGAGCCTCGTTAGAGCATCTGGGCTGCATCCTCGGGCCCATGGGGACCCAGGGAAGCAAAAATCACTCAGGGTGTGGTATGGAGGAGGGACTGGAGGCTTGAGACTCAGGAGAGGGCTGGTAGGTTCCTGCACGAGGGGAAGGGCCTTGTGGGTGCAGAGAAGAGGGTAAGCCAAAGTGAAGATTAGACTCAGGGGACTGGCTGCCTGTGGGAAGGAAGGACAGAGCCATTACTTGCACTTGGGAACACAGGAGCAGAATCAGGTATAAGGGGCTCAGGTAATCACTTCAGTTTTGAACATGGTGAGTTCTCAGGTTTCTGTAGGACACGTCAAGATCTGTGGAGATAACCAAGAAGCTTCCAGAAAGATCTGGAATGCAATAAGATCTAAGAGATCTGGGGTAGAGATAGAAAGTTGCCAGTTTTCAAAATATAGGTGGTAGTGGACAAGATGGCCTACAAGAGATCATTGAGCTTAATCAGAAAAACAAAACAGCCCAGAACAATCTCCCTGAAGAACAATGGACTTTGAGGGCAAGAGGGGCCCATAAATGTGACTAAGGGAGAGCTGCCTTCCACCCTGTCAGGTGCTGTTGGGGAGTCAAGCAGATGAAGACAGAGCGTCTGGTGGATTTAGCAACAAGGAAGCCACTGGCAACCCAAAGACTGGTTTCTTTGGAGGGACAGGGACAGAAGTGAGACTGTTAAGTAACAAAAAATGAGTGGGAATGAAGTAGACACGGCAGCTTGAAGGGGAATAGGATCAAGAGAGGTTTACTTACTAGGGGTTACATCTGAGCATACCTCAACTCTTATTGGCTAGGGTCTCTAAAAAAAATAATTTAACGATCATGTAGTAGGACTTTTTAGTAGAAGGCATGATTCTAAGTGCTTTTCGAGCATTACCTCATTTAATTCTCACAGAAATTCCTCCAAGTTTTATTATCATTTCCACTTTTTTGAAATGGGGAAATGGAGGAACAGAGAGCTTGTCTGAGGTCCCATGATTTCTAAGTGGTGCAGCCAAGATTTAAGCCCAGGCAGTTTGGCTCTAAAACACATGCTATTAAGCCCTACACCTCTCTTTAACGCAAAACATGCAGGATAACCCAAGAGGATACCTGGAGCCTTAGAAAAATGACACAGTGGTAACATTCAAAGGATCAGGTTTCATGTAACACTTCACAGTTTGGCAAAGGTTGAAAAATCACTCAAAGTGATCCTGAGGCTGCCATCTTCATTCCACTGCGCTTGTGGCCTTCCCCAAATCAAGAGTGCTGTTGTACTGACCCCTTTTATTTATTCATTGATCATTGGACATCACAGAAATAAAATCATTTGAACTAAATGGATTCTCAAAATAATTGGTTTCCTCTTGGAAAACAAATTCCTCAGCCTTCTCACAGATCAATCTTGGCATAAGTGTCTTTGCTGAACCCCCCCACATCTAAAAGGCTGAAGAGATCATTATTCATCAACATTTCCTTCCTCTGGAATGCTCTTTAAATTAGGTAAAGTGTTTAGAAAGTTACTTTTCAAATCATGACCTCTTTTCTAAATTGGCCTTGAACATTCTGTTTCCAAGGACAGCTAAAGATAATTTTTTAAAAATCACAGCAAGCACTAACGCCAACTATTGAAGGAAACATTTCTTAAACAGTCCAAATGAGAAATGGCTTTGCTGAGCTCCTCTCTAAAAGCCAAGGGCAAGTTCTGCTTAGGTTGAGAGGAGCCATAGAAGATTGTGAGGAAGACGCCCCATCCATTTTACAGTAAAAATCGTACGTACATTCCATTTCCATGTGTGTTTGACAACACGGAGTACGAGGGAAAAACCAAAGCCTCAGAAGGCTTGGGGTTCAAGTCTCAGTGCTGCCACAGCTGTGTGACCAGGCACCTCCCCCAAGGCGGGCTCAAGATTTTTATTTGTGAAATGGGGGACGAGGATGGAGAGAATGGGAGGTCAGTGAGGTCCGTGGGCCAACTCTTTAAGATTCGTTTCCGCTTGAAGATGCTAGTGATCAATGAAATAATATGGGACTATGATTTCAGTTGGTGTAAGAGAAAACAGTTTCACATGAATATCTACTATTTTTAATAATCTGCTCATTAAACTTGGTTAAGAATACAGGAAGGATGACAGGAAGGATGGAGGAGGACATGATGTTCGAGAACAGAGAGATGGCGAGTTCAAGTGGAAACATGCCGTCAAGGAGAAAAGAGAAATCAGAAGAAAAACTCAGCCGGAGGAAATGGGACCTGATAGACAAGACTGGTATTTGAATTGATCAGAGCTCGGGATCCATTTTAATGAGAGCGCATTAGGCTAAGAAGTGAAACAGTAGACTTGCTAGCAAGGCGAAACGGGGGCCACAGAAGAGCTGATCCCGTGGAAGAATATCCATTGCTCAGGCTGGGAGGGACTGGAAGTTAAGCATACATCTTTGGCCTCTCCAAATAAGCATATTCACCTAGTATTTAATCTTATGCTACATAGTGTATTCAGAGAAGAATACATGCAGGGTCCAACGTAGATCACACACCAGCTTATGCCATATTCTAACAGAAGCCCAAACTGTTTCTGTCCCCTTCCCATGATAGGTAAAAACTTACAACGAGGTGCTATTTATTATCTCTACCCAAGGAAAAAAAATAGGCCAAACTCAGACTTCGTAAACTTTGCAGATCCTATTTAAAAAGAAAACAAAACCAGATAAGCCAGCTTGGAGAATCAAGAGGAAAGTAAATAGATCTCTCTGAGGAACACGGATATTTGTTAACATTTGAAATCGTTTTTAAAGCAACAATGAAATGCTACTGACAAAAATGATTCCCTGCACAAAGCCTGGCAGTCCAGTTGAGGTCTGGTCATAGCTGTAGAGGAAGAAACTTTACTGGGGAGGAACCTGGGAGGGACCCGGTCCTCTGGATGAGAAAATGCAGACCAGTGTCGCTTTTGCATTTGGAACAAATCTGCCACAAAAATGGCAAGAATAGAAGATGGAAAAAGAGCCATTGAGATGAAAAGAAAAATAATGCTTGTTTCTAAGAATGCCGCTGCTTTGTTTTATGAACTAGTCTATTTGTTTTGGCTGCGACTAAACTCAAGAATGTTTTCTGCATATTTTACAGTGTAGTTTATAGACATCAAAGGAACAATCTCTCCTTTCATCATTATTTACACATAAAAATAATGCAATTTGTGGTGCATGGAGGATGTTACTTCTTAAAAAGCTCTCGAGTCTAATTTATTAATTGCTTGAGATTTAAAGTTAAACAAGGGTGAGAGGCAAATCGCATGTTACTCCGAAATATTGTACCACCAAATCTTGTTTTATTAATGAGATGGTGAGCAGCCATATGAATATTTATTTAGGTGGTTAGAGGGCTTTATGAAGAATCCTGGAGCAAGTGACAGAGACATAAAAGCAAAAGGGCTCTGCCTCTCTTGAAGAAAATGGGGGCTGTTGCTTTGTTTTTAATTCCACTTTTTCCTCTGTGCTTCCAACATTAAAGCATTCCTGTAACCCACCAACCACCCCAGATCTCTTTCGCTCCAAATCTTTGGTTTCAGCTGCTCCTCCCGTGCCCTGGTAGAAACAGCCTCCTATTGACAAGCCTGAAAATGACATTTTGGTCTGTCCTGATGGCTCGACAGCATCGCGTCAGTTTTTTATGATTTTTTTTCCAGTTATATGCATTTGGCAAACACAATACACATACAAAAACTGGATTAATTTGATTCATTTATTGATTTTGATTTAGTTCCTTAGAAATTCTGTTCAAGCTGTCAATTAACTCTCTACATTCTGTATTACCTCCTGCAACAAATGCCCTAAATACACACACACACACACACACACACAAAGCAGAATGAGCTATGATAATACAACTGTTTATTCACAGCTTCACTTTTTTCTCACCAAGAATATGTAATAACTGCTGGAAAACATACATGCATGTATATACATAGGTACACACATCCTATCTTTTTTGGAAAAGCATGTACACACCAACACACCAACACACACACACACACACACATATACATCCATTCCATTTCCTTTTGTAAAACCCAACACCCGTCAACATAGAATCATGTAAAATAGAGTCAGAACGACTTATGAAGTCAGGTGTTAACTTCTGTAGTGACAAAGATGATGGCAAACAAAGTCCCACCAGGCCATGGGGATCCAGGGACTCTTCCTCCCATCCCTGTCTAGCCACCTCCCTGTTCACTGTGGCCTCCCCTCCTGCCCCTCCCTGGCTCTGTGCCTCAGGCCTCTCAGTACCCTATAGCTGTCCGCTCCCCCCTTCCCGCTCCAGATACCACTTCCTAGTCCTTCAAATGAGATGATCTCATCTAATTGTTAGGAAGAAAGTCTCTGATTAAACAACTTCACATTAGAGTGTGAACGACTTCAAGTGGTTTTAATATGTTAACACATCAAGGATGTCTGCATCTTAAAAGAGGAGTTTGCTAACCCAAAGGCTTAGACAGTTAACTGCAGATGTATTTGTGTGTGTGTGTGTGTGTGTGTAACCACACTTCTTTTAACTGCAAGGTTGGTGATGATATGCTTCAAGCTGCCTTAAAAAAATACAATAACAGACCTAAGATTTAGCATTTAATAATGAGAGATTATATTCTTTAAATCAACTACGTCTGTATTCTTGGGTGCCCAGTGATGTGGGTGTTATGCAGAAACCAGAAATAATGAAAGAATCACTAAGCCTTAAGGGGAGCTTCATGAAAGTAAAAGGTCCCCAGGGAAGGAATAGTCAGGTAGGACCTTGAGATGGCCTTGGTGATACATGACAAGTCTGAGGGGGTGGAGAAGAGGCTGCAGTGAGGAGGAAGGCACAGCGTGAATCCATGAATGGTGGATGTAGGCAGTGTCTCATACTTTCAGGCAGGGAGACCAGTTGGCTACAACAGAATGCGCATGTTGGGGAATCCTGAGAAATCTGGATGGGCTATGAAAGCCAGGCAGAAGAGCTGCACCTTAAGGTTATAAGCAACCCTCGACATTCAATCTAGTAATGTGACCTTGTAAGAAATTAAAACATCATCAAAATACAGACAAGGAAAAATGAAATGTCCTATCCCCCAAAATGGCCAGTTGCCCCATTTTGAGACCCATTTGGGCAAATTTAAATGTACGTGCCATTCTGCCTTGTTTTCATTTACAACATGTTGGCTATCTTGTCTCCTTTCCCATAGAGATCTACTTCAGTCTTTTAAAATGGCCTCGTGGTATTCTGTTGTATGGATGTGTGTACCATAATTCATCATTTTCCTTAGATTTTTGCTCAAATAATATTGCATATCCCTGTAAGTACGTCCGTAGGATAAATTCCTACCCATGGAACTGCTGACCCAAAGGCTCTGTGCATTTCAAGTGGTTGTACTTGCTGCCCTCCAAAGAGGCTGCATCTACCTATGCTCCCAACAACTGCGCATTATCAGCTATTTTTTTCAAATTCAAAATTTATGCCTATCAAATGGCAGCCAGGCCCTTCACAACTTTGTAGTGTTGATTTACATTTCTTTAATTATGAATGAGAATTAGCATATTTTTCACAGGTTTGCTGGATGTTGCTTTTTGTCTGTGAATTCTGTGTTCACATCCTTTGCTTTCTTCGTCCACCAGCTTTTTAGTCTTCCTATTGATTTTCAAGCACCCTTTGTAAGGCAGGGAAGTCAGTGATTTAAGATTTCTCTGGCAGAGTTCTTCATCCTGGACTGAGCTGAGAGACTTTTGGCAGGGACACCAGCTGAGAGGAGGCTGTTTTAAATCAACTGCAAGTTGAGAAGGGCTCTGAATAGGGTCATAGCAGAGGAATAAGATATATATTCTCGGATTCTGGTGATAGGCTTGAGGTAAATTGGGATGAAGGAAAGAAAGGACAAAGATGAACCCAAAGTTTCTAACAGGAAATAGAAAGCCTGGGGGTAACCCTGATAGACTAAAGAAGAGCCAATTTGGAAGGGAGGATGATAATTCAATGTTGTAGTTAGTGAGTTTGAAATAGTAGAGCATTCTCCAAATGAAGATGATTTACAGGCAGTATGAGATACAGGACCCAAGAGAGAATCAGGCTGAGGCTTCTGGGAAGCATCCCTATAGAAGTGACAGCTTAAGTCATGCAGGAGATGAGCTCACAGTGGAAGGGAAAAGGGGAAGTGAAGCCCAGGACACAGACTTGAGGAACACCCACAGGGAGGAAAGACATCAATAGAGGAAACAAGCAAAAGAAGTATCGTATAAACCAAGAAAAGAATTTCTAGAGCAGAGGTTAGAAAACTATGGCCAACAGACCAAAACTAGCACCTATCCAGTTTTTGTAAATAAAGTTTTATTGGAACACAGCCATGCCCACTTGCTGACATATTGTCTAAGGCTACTTTTCCCCACAGAAGCAGGAGCTGAGTAGCTGCCACAGAGATTGTATGGCCCACAAAGCCCAAAATATTCGCTATCTGGCCTTTACAGAAGAAGTTTGCCAACCTCTGTTCTAGAAGGAAAATTGTTGGTCAGTATAGTCAAAGGCTGCATGGAGTTAGAGGATGATTAGAAGTGGGGAAAACACCACTGAATTTAGAGGTAATAGGTTACTTTGTAAACTTCCCATATGATATTGGGCTTAGAAAACAGACTTTAAGGGAACATTTGGAAGAGCTAAATCATATAGTACATATCCAAAAAAGCAGAGCAAGTGGTTGGTTGGTAGCTAGAAAGAGTAGCAAGAGGGATAACAGAATGCTGTTTATCCACCTGTCCATCCAAACACCCCTTGTTCTGAGAAGGCTGAGCAGCACCATGAGCATGGTGACTATAGCTGGAAGTTGATTTCATCAAGAAAGTAGGAGAAAAGGAACTCTTGTAGCTGTAGTACCCATGTTTAATAACTGGCTCTCAAAAAAAAATCTTTGTAGCAGTGTGCACCGACTTCCACGGTGCACACATTGCAGCCGGCAGAATCCCTGACAACGTAACAGTCAGCTCACTCAAGCTAGCACAAGCCTGGGCCAGCACCCCAACTGGGTGCTGCTGTCACCCATGCCCAACGTGGGGGACAGAGTATAGGAGGACAACAGCAACATGCTGAATTCTTTGGGAATAAAACCTGGGGAAGCAAGAGATAGTATTATGTTCCCTAAAAGGAAGAGGCATAAATTTCACTGTTGGTAAATAGTAAAAGAGAGGTTTATCAAGAGTCACCCGAGACTGACCAGAAACCCAGCTTCTGCTAGAGAGAATGGGCCAACAGCTAATTAAATCAAGACATCACAAAACTATTTAATATACTGAATATATTAAATCATTATCAAGTCTTCTAATAATTAAAATTCTTTATAACCCAGTGCTTCTGAATAACACACGGATGTGAATATATATATAATTATGTGTATATACACATATGTATATACATAGTAATCATTCAGTAATTTTGGTTATGGAGGCTTACAATTATGTATTTCAGTGCTCATTATGTGCATCATACTGGCTCTGAAATAGTTTCTGAGATAGTTCAGAATCATTAAAGATTAAAATATTTCCAAATAGTTATTTTTTAATTTTTTTCAAAAATTAAAGAAACTGATGCTTATATATCCCAAAATTTGATTCACCAAAGCCATTCATATTTTGGACCATGCAGTAATAAAATTCACGGAGTGGCTTCCAAAGAGTAGAGTTTACACAGCTCCTAGTGAAGGAGAATCTGTTTTCACCTGTATTCTTTGAATCACTTTCGGTCACTCCCACATTCACTCATTGAACCCTAATTGATCTCTTAGTATATGAAGGCAGTGTCCCAGAGGCTGAAAATACTTTTCATAATGCCTGAAGGATTTTGTCCACTGAACAAATGATCTTCAACTAGTCTTTAAATAAAATAAAATTTTGCCAGAGAACAGAACTGAAGGAAAGATATGGGGGTAAAACGCTTTGCGGGGAGAACTGTTCATTCCTTCTCTGCTCATTTACTGTTATTGCTTCTCCTTCCTCTAGGAAGCGAAGTCATAATTCACTACCACACTGTATCGAACCTTATCTTCCAGAATATTCTTCCTGGAAAATGGCACTTACAGTTTTTGCTAGTATGAATGAATGGCTCTGTCTTCCTTTCTGAGTACGCAGGCAAGCCTTCTTGGGTGGGATGGAAAATACAGTCCTATTCTTAGCATTATTAATTCTAATTCAGGAGAGCACAAAGAAAATGCCACTTCGCCCCCGCACCCTCAGGACGTGCATACAGGGGAGATAGGAATTAAATAATGAACAGGTCCCAAACAAAGCCATCTGATGCTGGGACTGAGATTTCTTTCTGTTTCTCAATGCTACTAAAACCCCACAATGAGGTTTGTAATTTTATTCTTTGGGAAATGGATTCCTGTAAGCTTTTAGCACAGTGAGAATTGCCCAATCTTATGAAATATTCTCTTTTCCCCCCTCAAGCCCTTCTGGTAATACAGACCAGATTTCTAGATGTCCTACTGGCAGCCGACCTTTTCTCGTGAACTCCAGTCAGTGGCCAAGGGAGAGAAGGATCAATGCTTTAAAATCTCTTTTCTATGCCTGCAAGCAAAAATTTTACAACATTTCTCCTTGATATGAAATCTCTGCTTGGACATCTGGCTTCACAGTGAGGAACTTTCAATACACTAGCTTCAAAGAAAGGGCTTAGCCCTGGTGGGGCAGTGATGCCAGAAGAATGTTCCACAGTCTTTCTATAGAGCTAGTTCTAACAGTTTCCCCCAGTGAACTTCTGTGAGTGCCGTGGGTAGTAGAACTAACATTTAGATAACTTTGCTTCGGTGGACAGCCTTTTGGGAGCCTTCCCCTGGAGGAGACAAATTATGCTCTCGGATAATATATGCAAGTTATAGGGTATTTTATTTGAATCTGCCTAATCAGGCAAACATGTCACTGTTTATCACAAGATCAAAGTTATTTACACCTATCTGCTATACCATCCCAAAATATTTACAAGCTTGCTGCCATCCATAAGATAACATGAGAATAAATGGACACTATTAGTGCTCAGAGCCTGGACTTATGAGGCAGTATCGTTCATTCACTCAGCATATTTCTGGCACCTTCCACTGGACTAAATGTTGTGGCAAGAGCCTGTTCCCAAGAAGCTCAGAGACTAGGCGGTGAGAAAGACAATCAGTCAAAAGACAGATTCGCAATCTCCTATCTGCAATCCTGAAATTCAAAAATCTTCCGAAAACCACAAATTATTTTTGAAAGGTTGCGGTTCACTTGCGAGGCAACAAAACCGGACTGATGTCTGCCAGGGGTCTTAGTCTTTATTTGTCCCATTTGAGATACTAGCACGTTTCACTGTGCATTTGGGTGTCTGGGCACATGTGCCGACCCAACCCCCCCGGGGATAAAGGACAAGCACCGTACCACCTTCCCGGAATCTGCAGATCCTGATTTGTGGAGCATAGCCAATCCACGGTTTGGATCAGGGGTTGCAGACCAGTGTTACAGAGCAGTGAAAGCTTCACCAGAGGAAGGCCAAAGCTGGCATGAGCTTCCCACTCCGACACGTCACAGAAAAGATGACATTTAAATCTTAAAAGGGAAGGACCTCACACACAGTTACGGGATCACAGGGAGCATGGCATGAATGCTGAGGACTGGCTGTTTGATGAGGCAGACAAAAGGGCGGCAGTTCTCAAAGTTTTTGGTCTCTGGATCCCTTTACACTCTTAAAAGAATCCCAGAGGTTTTGTTTATGTGTGTTCTATTTATTGATATATACTGTATTAGAAATTAAAATTAAGAAATATTAAAATATTAATTTTAAAATAAGCCATAAATCCATTGTGTGTGAACATAAATACCATATTTTTAATAAAAATAACTTTTCTAAAGCAAAAAAAAAATTAGTGAGAAGAGTGGCTATGCTTTATATTTTTCTGAGTCTTTTTAATGTCTGGCTTAATAGAAGGGAGCTGGATTCTCCTACCTGCTTCTGCGCTCCATCTCTTGCAATGTGTTGCTCTGGGTGAGGTACAGGAAAACAATCTAGTCTCCCATAAATAAGTAATTAGGAAAGGAAGGATTATTTTAGGAGCCTTTTCAGATGATTGTGGGTACTCATTAGGACAAATCAAAACTTGACAAGCAGTAGGGGCTCCCGGGTGGTTCGCTCGGTTGAGCGTCTGCCTTTGGCTCAGGTCATGATCCCGGGGTCCTGGGAATGAGTCCCTTATCGGGCTCCCTGCTCAGTGAGGAGTCTGCTTCTCCCTCTCTTTCTGCCCCTTTCCCTGCTCGTGTGTGCACGTACTCTCGCTCCTTCTCTCTCTCTCACAAATAAATAAATAAATAAAATCTTTTTAAAAACCCCAAACTTGACGTGGTAGTTTCTTAAAGGTTAGCTGCAATACCCAATTTGGAACTCTTAGCCGTGAACTTTGCCTACTACTCCATTAAAATCCATTGTTCTCAGGTGCCTGGGTGGCTCAGTCCGTTGAGCGTCTGCCTTTAGCTCAGTCGTGGTCCCAGGGTCCTGGGATCGAGTTCCGCATTGGGATCCCTGCCCAGCCGGGAGTCTGCTTCTCCCTCTGCCCTTCCCCACCTCTCATGCTCACCATCTTTCTCTTTCTCTCTCTTGCATGCATGCACAAAAATAAATAAAGTCTTAAAAAAAAATCCATTGTTCTCTTTTATACGTTGTAAGGATCTTTTACCCACACATGATTTTGTAACACCAGCTATTGGTCATTTGGAAAACACTGGTACAGTGAGTTATATAAATCTTCCAAATGTTGATACACTTCATTATATTCCTCCCCCTTTCTTCCCATTCACATCATTGGTAATACCATTGACCTCATCAGAAAAGTCTTTAAGTACTGGGGTGCTGTCAAGCTTACAGTGATGGTACAAGGTTTTCCAAATTTCTGATTTTTGCTTAAAAGCTCAGATTTTATCATTAGCAACAGTATAACCAGTTGTTGGCCTTGAAGTGTCAGGTTCACTTCCTTCCTTCTCAAGAACACCTCTGCCAGAGAGTCAGATCTGAATAAGCCTACTTTGCCAGTCCTTGTTCCTTCCAGGTGCCTAGAGTTCAGCTCGCACTCAAACAAACGCAGTGCTGCTTTTCCTAGAGACAACACCATACTTCAGTCTGCAGGAGAAGTGCTTTGTGTGTACTTCCTATTAATATTAAAAAGATGTGTTCTCAAGGGTTGAGATTTAATAGAAGTGATACTTTATTGCTTCAGTTTTTTTTTTAAAGCACAAGTAGATGGTGGTGAAGGAAATAATCACTACTCAGTTTAGTGACAATGTTGTGTTTTGTGCTAAGACACCAGTTGTTTTATCCACTGTGGCTTTTATACCATCAGTGCAAATGTGAACACAGTGAAAAAGGCAAATGATGTCTTAGAAAACAGTTTTGATCTTGTGGAGCTCCTGAAAAGGTATCAGGGACGCACACGGGTCTGAGGACACCTTGAGAACTGCTGGTGTGGATCATCAGGTGTTTTGTATGCCATGCTGGCAAGTATAGGCTTGTAGGCAATGGAAAGCCACTGATGGATTTTAAGTAGCAAACCACATGCTCATATTTGTGTTTTAGAAAGGTCACCTTATCAACATGGGGAGGAATAGACTTGGGACAGTTGAGTTGTTGGCAGTGATTCTATATAGGAGGGGTTGTAACAGGCAAGGACAAAGATGATAAAGAGCTGACTAAGAAGGTAGGAACTAGTGATTGCAGAATGGGGTATGTGTTGGCAGATATTTAGGCATTATTTCTAGGAATTGACCTCAGAGAGGTGGGGGAGGAGAAGGATTCATTCAAGGGGACTTTCAGAATCTGACTTGAGGGACCAGTCAATTCAGATCATCAATACAAGAAGAAAAACAGGTTGGGGGCAAGACAAGAGTGAGAGGAAGATATGTTCAGTTTATAGGATGTCTAGTTTGAGCAGCCTAATGGGTCATCAAGGGAAATCTGTGATGGTAGTTAGAAATCTGGATTGAGAGCTCAGAAAAAAAGTCTAGGTGGAGATGAAGATTCAAAATTCATTTGCACAGAAGCTACATAATGAAGAGGTGAGACTGTCCGGGATACATACAAAGAAAGTAGAAGTGGTCTTACCTAAGACCACTATTTTTGAATGTAAAAAGAGGAGGAAGAAACAGGGAATGGAGGTGGGAGAGAGGGTTTCAGAATGGTGGATGAACTGGGAATGTGTTGCCATGGAGCTAAGGGAGATTTTAGAGACTGTTTATGTGGCCGATTAAATCCTTGTTCATAGATGTTCATGGACTCTTATTTGAGTGGTTCTACAATTTCCCTGCCCCATTGATGTGGATGGAAATAAGGCATGGGCTGCAGGAATGTTTTTTCCTGTTCATCATTTTGTACTCATCATAATCCACCATGAGGAGGATACCCCAGGCAGCTACTAGTCTGGGGAGATTGTGCAGACAGATAGAGTAGGCCTGAACTCATTCTAAAGCCTGGAGTCAAATGCAGCCAATCAACAGCCTGAATCTAAGCCATAGCAATAATCCATAGATTTTCTGCAAAAAATTAAATAAATAAATGCTTGTCATTATAAGTCATTAAATTTGGGGGCCTGTTTGTTATGCAGCATTATTGTGGCAATAGAAGATGAACACAGGTTCCTTGTTAAATGTTATAAAGGAGTCAGAGGGGCTTCTGAGATCAAATAGAAGGTTTTACAACGCCAAATGAAGTGACTAACAAGTAAAAACTAGCAAAAATGCACTGAAGCATTGAAATAGGGTAGTAAGGTAAATAATACAAAAAAACCAAAACCAAAAACAAAAAACCTCCCAAAAGCCTGTAGTCAAGGAAAGAAACATGATTCTGGAGCGCACCAGAGTATTACATCAGGACACAACCTCCATATCTGCCAATGTCCCCCAATTTGTTATTTTGTTAGAAGTCAATGAAATCCTGACAAATCTCATTAATATCACCAAATGTGGAGAGAAAAAAGCTGTATGAGTGACCACCTCATCTTTTTCCTCTTCCGACTGTGAGAAGTGGAAAAGGATGTGATGGAAAAACAGGTAAATACCAGGGCTTTCTATTTCTGAGAAAAGTGAAGGTGTCAGGACTTCAGGAATACATGCCAAATTGGGATCATTCAAACCCCAAAGGGATATCAGATGCCCTCTCCCATTTAGGTAGCATGAACACAGAAACACAGAACAGTCACCCCAACCAGACTACACACACACCTCTACCCCAGGTCTTCTTTTCCCTCCCCTCGGATTAGAGAAAATGCACAGACTCCACAAATCAGTTTTACTTACAGAGAGGGGAGAATCACGATGCTTCAGAAACATATACTGAATGTTTAACATGTAGAGGTATTCTGGTTAATTACCGAATTTATCCTGGTTAATCTACTAACCTGAACACAATAAAGAAAGACTTCTTTAGGAATCCCTCAAAAAAAGGCAAATCATTTCCATGGGGGAAAACCTAATCTTGCCCAGCCTCCCCCACAGCAATATTAAATGCTAGGTGGGCAGTGTTTACAGTTCTCATGGGAAAACACATGACCAAGATGGTGCCCATCTAACATGGCATTCAAACATAAAGATAAATCAGCAGACATTCTTAAACATGAACAATTCAGGGAAGACAGTACCATGAGTCTTCAAAAAATGATTTGACCATGAAATCCAGCCAATTAAGAACCAAATCGAAGTAAAAACTTCAGAAATGGAGTCGCTGTGGTAAAAGGTCCAGTGGTAAGCCCCAAATCCACCAAGGACAGCTTGAGTATTAAACTGAAGAATAGGGTTATGGACAAATTGTGACTATCACAAACCTGGACAGTGTAAAAATAATAACACTGTCCCAGGCTAGAGGCGGAAAGCAGGGGTTATGGGAGGAAGTATGAATGTCTTAATGTACTCATTTTCAACCCCAAATCAAATTCTGTCCAAAAGTCTAATAATTCCTTCTTTAGACGCTAGTTTCTTTCATCTGTTGAACTGAAGTAAAATTAACTCCAGAGATCTTTCTAAAACAAGCAGAAATACAGAATCTGGAGGATTACCTCATTTTATGAGTCTATTTAGCTTTCCTTCTCTTTTCTCCTTATATGTAGTAGGATTATCTGAAATGATGTTCACCTTAATGTGATGATGGTTATTTCTGAGTGATGGGATTTGGGGTTACTTTAAATATTACCTTTCCCCCTACATTTTGAATCATTTGTGAGCATATGCGATTATCCATCTTTTTAGAAAACAACAGAGATTTTCTTTAAAATTATGCATACAGCTAGGCTATGACGTTAAATAACAATGTTGATTCTGGGTCGTAGGAATATAAATATAGTTATTTTTCTACTTGGTACTATTTCGTACAGGTGAGGAATCAATGGGAGATGACATTTAGCATAGATTATTGTATGGGTTCAAGATGGCTTCACCATCTCTGCCACTCCTCCCTTCCAGAGGTAGAGGCTAATTCCACTCCCTCCTTGGTTCAGGCTGACCCTGGGACCTATCTCAACCAATAGAATGGAAGTGATGGAAGTGCCACTGTGAATCTTCCTACAGTAGCCTTAAGGGAAGTGCAGATCTGCCTTCACCTATTGGAATACTCCTCTTGGATGCCGGCTTCCACGTGAAAGGTCTGACCACCCAGAGAGCGAGGCCATATGGACAGCACCTGGAGCCATACTGGATGTTGCAGCCCAGCCAAGCTTCCTGCTGAACGTAACTCCACAATGCTACACATGGAGCAGAAGAACCACCCAGGCTATCCCTGCCTGAATTTCTGATCCAAAGAATTCTAGGCATATAAAATGGTTGTTGCTTTAAAACATCAAGTTTTGGGGTAGTGTGTTATATGCAGGAGAGCCGGCTCTTTTTAGAAGCTTGACTTTGAAGGTAAGGAGTGAGCTAAAGCAGTAGATAAGTGATAAAGATCTTTTTGCTCTCAAGATAGGGCATACTACAGTATAAAAGATTTACCCGAATGAATGCATTTGTTTCTATAACTCCTTTTACACTCCAGGAATTCTGTTCTGTGAAAGACCTCGCTTGGACTTTTGTCTCTTAGACAGCCAGGATCATGCCTGCTCGTGGGTCTCCGCTACCATGATTAATATCCACTGGGCTCCTTTAGACTGCTGGCTCTTCCTCTTTCACCATAGTTTTGTTTCTTATTGCAGAAGTGATGTTATAATTAAAAATATGGAGCTAAGATAAAAGAAAATTACCACAAATTCCACCCCGCAGAGATGTCCTCCAGTAAAATTTTGATATATGATTCCTTCTTTTTTCTCTTTATATGCACTTTTATTTGCAAACATGACCTCATATACAATTTCTGTAAACTGTATTTTCATTGAAAACTATCTTGTGAACATTTTCACTATCCTTAAATATCATTCTCCAATACTATTTTCAATAGTGCATCACTTTTAGTTTATGTACTATGGCAAAAAATATAGAAGGGAAATAGAAAATGTGAGTATGGTGGGTGCCTTGCATGCAGCAGGACCTTGATAAATAGTTATTTGATTGATGAATGAATGTTAGAATGAATATTTTTTTGGCTAGCTAAAGCTCTGTGCAACCGTTTAACTGCCCCCTTTGGGCACATTCTGGAAATGGGTCAATGGGCATGTCCCTCAGGCAATGTAATAAAGATAGGTATTGCCAAATTATTCTCCAGAAATGTTTTAGCAGGTTACATACACTATACCAGAGTAGTGGCCCTTAAAAGTGGATTGTGGTAGACTACTTTATACCCAAACTTTTCTCTCAAGAATTACTTTAAGAAAAGGTCTGCTGATCCACGGAGACATTATTGTAAGCTCTGGCAGGGTGAGTACGAGATTTACTCTCCACCCTCATCCCTGACCGCCAGCTTGAGAGCTCAGCTCGTCCCTAACCCAGAACGTGGGGCAAAGTGCATTTCACAATTAGCATGCACACTCTTTATACAGCACTCTTTGATTCCAGTATTTCAATACAGTAATATTTAATATCACAAAATCTTCGGTACATATTAGCTTGTTTTAATATAGATGCAGACAAATACATTTGGTTTCAGAAAACCAAATACAAGCCTCATGTGCCTCTCTCTCTGTGCCTCTCTCTGAGTATCCGGATCTATCTATGTATCTATATGTACAAAACACTCCAACACAATTAGAGTGTCCAAATCAAACAGCTGTTGCAGACGTGCTATTATCACTCAGGCAGACAGAAAATGAGAGTGAGGCTATCCGGGTTCATTTGTGCACTTGGCCAACGACTGGCTTTCAGGGACAGAATGTAGAGGCTGGTGTGTGTCCAATAGTTCATGGCTGAGCCTTTCCTGTCAGGAAGACCATGACTTGAACCTGGCTCTGACAGTTGTTGAGCAGTATGACCTTGGGCTGGTTATTGAACCTCAGAGCCTCAGTTCTCCCACCTGTAAGATGGGGATGATAGAAATACCTTCCTTTTAAAGATTACTAGAAGGCCTAAATGACATAACGGGACTGGCGATGAATAAAAATGTCTGGCAGAGAGTGTGGTACATAGGACATGTTAAATAAGAATAAGCTATTATTCCTTTCATTTTTGGTGACATAGTCTGGAAAAGAAAAGCAAGGCGAGGAGTGCCAATGAATTACTTACCTTATGTAGGTTAGTAAAGAAACCCCACAACGATCATTCACTTTACACATAATCTAATTGAGTCAATCAAAACTATACCATATCTGCGGCGCCTGGGTGGCTCAGTCGGTTACGCGGCCGACTCTTGATTTGGGCTCAGGTTGAGATCTCAGGGTCCTGAGCTCAGCAAGGAGTCTGTTTAAGATTCTCTCTCCTCTCCTTCTGCCCCTCCTCCCCACTCTCTCTCTCTCCCCCCTCGTAAAAAACAAAACGAAACAAAAAACTGAACTATATCTTACCTACATTCTAATTTTAGTTATTTTCAAGTACCTATGTTCCGGAGGTCATAAGTATCATATAATATATATTTTAATATAATATTATGTATGTACATCTTTTAAATTCAGTCTTTAAGATCTGACACTTTTCTGGAAATTAGGATCACAATGGTTTTCTGTTTTAACAGGTAAGTGGACTAAAACTGCAGAAACAGTTAAAAATAGGCAGTTGTACTAATTATATTTCTTTCAAGATTTTTTTTTTAATCTTAAGAAACAATACTAGAAACTATGCCATTATGGAGTAAATCTATGTTTTCCCTTTTTGCGTATATTGGGATTCAATTATTTATTTAAAATTTGGAAATTGCCTAGTGCATGGTATTTGGACATCAAGTGGAAAAGAAATTCACTTAAAATGAAATTTTTATATAACTAAAGGAATTTAAACAAAGTATTCAGCTCAGTTCATGCCAAGCAAAACAGTTATACAGATCAACGAGTACCTCCTGTGCATTTATAAATGAGAAGAGCTTCAAAGATTTTTTTTCAATTACCAGAATATAAAAAAGAACCCTCTTTTTTGTCTCATATCCCACATAGGGGGAAAAGAAGCTGGCTGATGGCAATATATAAGGAAAATCTCATTAAGAACAAAATAAAGTCAGTCCTCACCTCTAAAGTGAGGAGGCTGGATGAAATGGCCTCCAAGATTTTGTCCATATCTGAAGGGGTTTTTTTTATTCCATTCAGTCTTGTCCAGGCTTAAAGAGTATATTTTAAAAAGCAACTTACATTAACACTAGCTTCTCCGTAAATTACTCAGATTGCCTACAATAGGCTATAGAAAAGAAAGACGGAGGGGTTAGGCAGAAAAGGGCAGCGATAAAACCCAAATGTTTCTTTTATTTTTCCTTGCTTTGTATGATTACCCAACATGCTTTAAGCATTGTTATAACAAAGTAAAATCACTGAAAAATAATCTTTTGCTGGAAATGCTTAAAAAAATTTTGTTCTCTTTTAAATCTTATTTATAAAGGTTTCCAGATGCTTATCCTCACAGATTAAACACAGCATGATGTAGACACTTACAATAATATTCGCTGCTATGAAGCTAAGAAAAAAACTACTTTGAGATCTAACTGCCTATCACCTAAAGAATCAGGGTCCAGGGAACTTTCTGTTGCTATTAAAGGCATGATTCTCTGAAGCCATTTGGAAACAGCCTAGGTTCTCAGCAGCAACACATCTACCCTGTACTATGTCAAAGCACATCAAATGGTTGGCATTCCAAACCTCAAACAGGTTATTTCTCATTATGTGAATACATAATGAAAGGATGTGGGCAAAGAATAGAATGTAAATTGGAAGCTGACTTCCGAATTTATTAGCCAGCAGTACTGGGCTAAAACAGTCATCCTAATTTCAAGAGACAGTTCCAAAGTGGTTCTCAAGAGAAAGGACAGGGTATTTTTCAAATATTTGTTCAATGTGAATGGACTGGGCTTGCCAAAAATGACTTTTTATGCTGGCATGTGATCTCTTCGAGGGAAGTCAGCCTGAGTCACTGGATACATCAAAGGTAGAGTCCAGTGAATGGAATTCCAGCAGGCTGTGTGAGCAAGCCAGATACCTGCATTCATCTGCCCACTGCTGCGATTTCAGCCCTCCTTTTAATTACATTAAAGCAGCTGGTACCACTGGTTACCGAAGTCTTCAGATTACCTTGATTGCTCGGTCATTATCTCTAATCAGCTGCTGCTTCTCATCTTCAAACTTCTGTATAACATCCTGGAGCCGCCTTTCTGCAGCAAGCTGCTGCCGGCTCTTCTCCTCTTTCAGAGAGGAAATGGTTGTCTGAAGTTCTGCTATGATCTAAAATGAAAACAGCATGCTATAACGTCCAATTCTTCAGTGAGAGGCATCTATTTTATATGTATTTATGCTTAACAAAAGAGCGGATTTGGCAAAACTCTAATCCACAAACTAAATATTTTCAATTAACATATCGCACACTATAACGCATGAAATTCCACACAATAAAAGACTATAATAAAACTGTGAATGGTGAACAACTGGTGAACCAAATATATTTGGAAGACATTTCCACTATAACATTCCACAATATTTACTCATCAGAAGAAAGAACATCTGTGATCTCAAAAATATGAAAAGCGTCAGATTTTATTTCACTGAGAAATAGACTTATTAGAATGAAGAAAGCGGTTTTGCCTTTTCTAATACTTGGAACTGTAATGACCAAAAAAATAATGAACAGGGCTCCTTCTTTATCCTTACCTAATTCTACACAATTTTTGAGTACTCACTAAGGTTTGGGCACTGTGTTAAATGCCTTAAGTTCCTATGTCATTTACAAATGTGATTATCATCCATCTTTTACAAATGGAGAAACAGAGGCATAGAAAGAGGTCACATATTTCCCATTGTCGAAGATGACATCGAACCAAAAAGACAGGCAGGACTTGAACCACACAATCAGATCAATCGCCATACGAATTGGTTCCTCTCACTAGCCTTTGTTTTTCTTAGACAAGGTTTTGGTGTAGAAGAGAAGCTTATCATGACACAGTTCCCCAACTGATAGATATCCATGAAAGTTTATTCAGAGACCTCTGTAGTATTCTCCACATTGGAGAACTAGTTCTCTCCATGAACGGGTTCCCTCTAAGTTCTCCTAAGTAATCATCCGATGAGGGACCTTTCTTAATGAGCTGAGAACATGGCTCTTCCTTGGGTTTGGATGTATCCATTTCCTTTCAAATTCAATAGTGATGACTTTTTAAAAGCAGGAAATAGTTGTTTCTTCTTCTAATTAAAAAAAAAAAAACTTAGTCCTGGTTAGAATAGAATTCCGTTGGTTCTATGGGAACAGGGCTGGTTGGTGAGATACGTTGGACAAGTCAGTTATCTTCCTTGAAGTTCAGTTTTTCCACCTAGTATTTGGTGGCAAAACTAGAGTACGATATTGTAAGACAATAAATAGAGACTGTCTGGAGTCTGCCAGAAGCCAAGTCCTATAGAAATATTCATTGTTACTATGGACATAAATGATAGCATATTTACAATAAAATATGGAATATCTATGCTTTTAGAAGTGAGCAAACTCACTGTAACAAAGTTTAACATTCAGGATTTGTAAATCATCATATGTTAAGACCATTGTGAAATAAATGGCAAAATATATAATAGCAGTACGTTAATATTCCTAAATACAAACTTGAACCTTTTGCTATGAGTGGAGGAATCCATTTACTGAGAATAAAGATGTTTTTCATCTGTTTTCTGAATTTTGATTAAATGTTGTTCCCATTCTGGCATCAATTCAATTAATTCTCACAGCACTTCTACAAAGCAGGGAAGGTTACATTCTTTTAGTGAATGTCAAAAACTGAGGCACAGAATAATCAGCTCACTCATAGTCACAGAGCAAGAGGGGCCAGAGATAAGAAAGAGCCAAATTTCCTTGGCCCAACATGAAACTTAAGATTGATATTTTGTAAGAGCATGGAGCCAAATAGTAAAAATAACTTACTATTTCAATGACTATTGGAGCGTTTCAAGTTAAGTAAACTACAACTTTGTAGAATTGGTAAGCTTAAGTCTGTCATGTGTTCACTGTGTGTGTTCAGTGCATGCGTGTGTGAGTATGTACACGTGCGTGCGTGTATGTTTAGTGCTATGCAGTTTTAGCACATGTCCGGATTTATATATCCACTACCACAATCATGTAATATATTTTTAAAGTACAAAGTAATTTTGTTTCTTTAGATTAGATTAGCTTTTAACTGACCAAGACTGAAGATAAAAATATTTGCAGGTTCTTCAAGTGACCACAAGGGCATGAAACAGGGATCTCTCGTTTTCAGAAGCTTAATGACAAGAGTACATCAAAAAGAAATAAATGCAGGTTTTGGAAGGATCTATGAGCAAAGTCCAGGATGTTCTGAGGAGAGCATGCTTGTTTTTGTGTGGAAAATGAAACCTTACATTCCTGGGGGGAATAATGAGATTCTTTGGGGAAGTAATGAGATTATCTTTGGAAAGTTATTCCAAAAACTTATGACGATCATCAAAACATTTCAGGTGAAACACGGTAGGTAGATGAGTAGATAAAGAGGTTGACAAACTGACAGACGAGATGGATATAGAGAGGTGGCTAAAGTGTGGATAATTTTTAAAACCAGAATTGAGATTTAAGATTGAGAAATAATACTGACTTGATTAATATGCTTTAGGTAAAGAACAAAACTCACTTGATTTTAGACATAGAGTAAAAGACCATATATTCACCTTAGCTCAGTGCACGTAACTGGCACTTAATATTTAAGTAGTGGAACTATAATCATACTAAATAAAAATAATAATTATCCGACAAATTACATTGAGATAATCTAGCCTTTCATAGAATAATGATATAAAAAGTTTCTGAGAAAAACCATAACTAATCTATGCAATCATAAACCCCACCAGTTTTGATTGAATCATAATTAAAAATCATAAAACAAAATGTCACCACTCAACTGAATGTTTACCCTGCATTCAGCTTCAGAGAAAGAAGTGGATTCGAACATTTCCATATGATATTAAAAATTAACATTTTGGGAAGCAAAAGGAGAGCTATTTCAGGCTGATGCCATAAGCAACCTAACTGGTGAAAGCTCTAATAGTTAATTATTGCTAAGCAGTTAACACTTTGCAAAAAATGTTCATGGGTCTTATTAAGTCTTAAAAATAGGATTCTGTATAGAGGTTAAAATTTCATCTTTAACTCACTTTGATGTTTTTCAGATTGTAGTATAGCTTGAGATCTTTACAAAACCCTTCTTTAAAATACAACAGGGCATACGTGGGAAGATTTGGTGGACACTGAGGATTCTCATCAAGTAAGTGGGAGGGTGATTCCTCAGCGCGTTTTGCCTTCTGGGTTGTCACCCTGGAGAATGACGTGAAGGTTGGGGGCATGTGGGACGTGTGGAATACGCTCAGGCATATCTGCATCAGGTATGTGGGAGCAAGTGAGGGCACTGGGGGGAGCCAGGCTCTTGGCAGTGGGCAAGCTCTCCTGGTACTCCAGCTCTAGTCTTGTCCACAACTACCTGTATTCTTGCAACATGGCAATATCTTTCTCTGAAAAATGGTGACGGGGTGAGTCAGTTGAGTGGGGACAATTGTGCTAACATTGAAAAGGCAAGGTGAGTATGTAATATTAAGACAAAAAGAAAAATACGTGATTCTGATGGAAATTATATTCAGGAGTGTGCCCAGAGATGACGCAATCATTGCCATCATGATGAACGTGGAGAATCCCAGAAGGGGCACAGTCCTGGGTATGCCACGGGCTTGGTGTTCATGGTCCATTAGATCTTAAAAGCTTGATAAAATCTTAAAGATTAAGTAACTTCCTTTAAGGGAGGAAAATATTTAAAATATTTTTCCAAATTTAACCTGATGATCTCTTGGGTACCAGTGCATTCGTTACGAATGCATTCATCATATTACTTAAAAAAAAATCTTTTTTTCAAAGAGGGTTTTTTTTTTTTTTTAAGTCTGATAAACAGTTAAGCAACTTTGCTTCTGGCATTGTCCTCAGCTTAGATATGAGTTAGAGGTTCCAGCAAACTATCACTGGAACACAGAAAAAGTCAGTCCATGGTTCTGTTTGTAATGTTGATTTTCAAATAATCTGTTTCTTCAACTTGATTGGACTGTAGACCAATGTTTCCCAAATACCAGTACACAGATACAAATATATGTATATGTTTATATACGTATAAGTATTTATATGTATTTAGAGGTGGGCAAACAAAATATTATCAATGTAAGGTTGTCATCCTTATGAGGAAGATGGACTGTCTTTTATTATATTATACTCTTTCAAAGATTTTTTTTTCCTTTTTGGTGTTGTGCTGTCCTTTGACGTATGAAGTCATGGCTATAGGACATGATTGCTGTCCCTAGTTGGGTTTTCCCTCCTCCACCTCTTCCTCCTGCTTCTTCATGTCTTTACTTGGGAAAATATTTAGCAACCACCCCACCCCCCCGCCTCTCCAAATTGTGGAGGGAGATTTTATCAATTCTTGAACACCCAAAAATAAATTAAAAATAACTTCTTGCTCCTTCCATATCTTTTTTCTTCTTTGCTCCCTCCTTTCTTGTCTCTATTCCCATTTTAATCCTGCTGCTATATGAGCTAACAGTCATTAAATGCTTTACTGTGTACTAAGCACTCTCTACTAAGCACTTTTTTGGCCTTACGTTACTTAATACTTAAAACTAACCTATGAGGTAAGTACTACTCCCTCATTTTACAAATGAGGGAACTGAATTCCAGAGAGTCCAGGTAACTCGCTCAAGGTCATATAGGTAGTAGGGCTGGTACTCAAATTCAGGTCTGCTGGACTCCAAAGCTTAGGTTTTCTTCCACAAGAACTTCCATTTAATTTGCTTTAATATGAACTAATCAGGCTTCTTCACACATTCCTTTAGATAAACTTAAATATTCCTGTTTACACTCTCATTATTTAAGCATTTTTATTAGCTATCTTATATCTCACTTTCGGTCTGCCTCCCCCATTTAACATAACGCAAAATAAGCAGGACGTAAGGGTATGCCAGTTGGGGATTTTTCCAGTCGTAGTTTAAACTGTAACTTTGGGAGTCATAATATTTCTTCTGATTATAAGAACCTTCTTTGGTGATTGTAAAAGAATATTCCCCATGTTCCTTCTTCAAAGAAGGTCTGGGATAATGGCAATCAAGAAATATCACTATCTTTTAGGTAAATACATGTAAGTCTTCACTGAGACAGAGACAGTTTGCTTTCCAAGTGGGATGTAAATTATATGGCATATGCATATTTTAGAAATAATTGTATAATCACAGAAATTTTATGAGCGCTATCCCCAGAGTTCTGCCATATGAAAAACGGGAGGGACTGAGCCAGGCCAGTGGCGTCAGGTTGTGAGCTTCTGCTCCCCAGTCTGATCCAGGTGGGGTCCTGGCTTAGTCACTTGCTAACCCATGTGTCCTCAGCTCTCTGAGTCTCTCGTGTGAGCTCAGCTCTCTGAGCCTCAGTTTCCTTAAATGGGGCCAGTAATAGTTCCTAACCCCAGAGTTATCATGAATGAACACTGATTCAACATGGTTAGTGCCCCATAAAATTCTTGATTTTATTACTATTTTGTCATTGTGTTGCTATTACAACCACTGTGTGGTAACTTATAAAATGGCACATAAATTTCGGTTCATGGCTACACATCACTGTGTATATGCAAAAATACTAGAAGAGCTGATTTTAAAAAATCATTACATATGATGCCCCCAAAAGTGAAGGGTTTAACCTATCCATCTATACAATGAAAATGAGTATTTTTTATTCTAGAATTACTCATAAAACTAAGGAATGCTTGAGATTCCTTAGATGACACTATAGGATATTATTACAACAACTTATACAGAAAAAGTATTTTAAGCATCATTTGTCGAGTTGAGACAGGCATTCAATTATTGGCTTTCTACTAAAACTACTAGAACAACACCAAGAAGCAAGATATCAATGTAGGGATTTATAATTCTTCTTTTCCCCAAAAGGAGTCAACAGTTGAGCGGCTAACTTAACCTAGAACATTTATCATTTTGAACTTTATTGCTAAGCAGTCTTTAGGTACAACTAAATGGAATATTGCAAAAAAGCACAGATGGTATCAAACTGCTTACATCACAAATGTAGGTGTGTATCTCCCGCCCTTGTGAAATATGTTGCAGCCTGGGCTTGTTCAAGTGCACTGGCTGGTTTTACAACATCTGAGTGTGCGTGTGTGTGTGTGTGTGTGTGTGAGTCCAAATGGTTCAATATGCCTAATTAAAAAAATCTTTTAAGAAGGCCAAAATATTAAAAGCATATATTATTTATCCATGTACCCATCAAAAATAGGATACTGACCCATAAAAACAATGAAGAGAATTAAGTTTAACTCTAAAGTACAAATGCTTTTATGTGGAGGTTTCTTTTTTGTTTGTTTTGATTTTGTTTTTTTTTCTTTCAACATTCTTACCTGTGAAGATTTGGCAAGCTTCTGAGTGTATTCCTTCTCAATCTGCTTCAGCCTGCTGTTGGCCTGAAAAACACACGTACATGAACACACACACACACACAGTGACCTGTGAGCTTGGTATCTCTTCCACATGCCTATCACCAGGCAGCTGGGATGACTGCCAGCCGCACCGCCCTACTGGGGCAGCCAGAAAACCACAGGGCTTGTCTTTGATCTCACGCCAACTATTCATCACTTAAAAAGCAAAAAGCAAAAGCAAAAAAAAAAAAAAATCTCTCCTGCCAATTATGAGACAAACACAGACTTCTGTGGAGAGAAAGAGAAAGCGAGAAGAAGAGACAGAAATAGACCTAGCAAGAGTGTGAGCGCTGTAGAAGGTAAAGTAGGGAACGGCAGAAGGAGACGAGAAGGCAAACAAGGGGAGGGAAAGGGAGGAGGAGAAACAGGAAAAGGTAAATTTAATCCTCTTTCCTATTGTTGAAAGATGAAAGAACTAGGGTGCTCCTGGACAGAGGCAGATAGAGACTCACCTAGCAAAGACATGAGCCCCCACTCTGCCTAACACACAAGAGCTACTTTTTTAAAGTGACAAATATATCTACATCAAACAATTTTCATGTCCTGGATGGAGGGTGGCCTTCCCAGAATAAGTCTGCGTTACTTAGAACTCGACTATCTCTTCTGCCACTCAAGTTCCCGTCCTCCGCATGTGACCCGCTTTCCTGCTCTCCGGAAGCCTCTGGGAGCGTCACCGCATCCTGAGTGCTCGGAAATGGCTCTGTGACATGCCTGGACTGGGCCTTTCTTCTCATTCATTGTGCAAAAGCACCGAGGAGGCGCTTCCGACCTGACTGTGTCTTCTACCTCTAGAAAAGCCTTGGTCATTACACTCAAAGTTCCCTCTCTCTGTTCCCAGGTTCCCCCCCCCACACACACACCTGCACCCTGTCTTGTCTGTCTGTTCATCTATCTCTGCAGCTCTGGCTGTTGGGCTGCTCAGGTGTATTATCTCTTTTTTTTTTTTTTTTGTCATTTCTATTTTCTATTTCTTTGTCTTTTTGATCTTTCACAGAGAGTTCTCAACTTTTTTTTTTTTTTTAGATTTTATTTATTTATTTGACAGGGAGAGACATAGCGAGAGAGGGAACACAAGCAGGGGGAGTGGGAGAGGGAGAAGCAGGCTTCCTGCCAAGCAGGGAGCCCAATGCAGGGCTTGATCCCAGGACCTTGGGATCATGACCTGAGCCGAAGGCAGACCTCAACGACTGAGCCACCCAGGCACCCTGAGTTCTCAACTTCTAATTTTAAACTTTCTACTGGATTTAAAAAAAAAAATACAGCCATACTATTCGTAATTTCCAAGAAGTTTTTGTTGTTGTTGCTGTTCTCTGAGTAGCATCGTTAATCCCCTTTTTAAGTTGAGGAAATGGAGACACAGAGATCTTAAGTAACTTGCCCAGCGTCACACAGCTAGGAAGTGATGAAGCCACTTTAACCCCCCTCAGTGGAGCATGGGTGCTCCACCAGGCAGAGCACATTGCCTACCTCTCTCTGCTGAGGTTATTAGATCCATATACACTTAATACGTATCTGAATGTCCATATACACATACAAACATTTTTCTGCTCTCTAGAGCATCTGTTTTTTTCTGAGTTCCTTTTATGTATTTGCTTTGCCAAGCAGTTTTGTCTCTGTTTTTCCCTTTAGAAACTCTCCTCACTTGTCTGGTGACCTTTTGTATTTAAAGTGAGGCCTCTACAACAGGCAGGCTTGGGATGCATGGACATCCTGTCACAGGGTGTCTTAGGAGGGCCTGGACTCTCCCATGCCCGTCTCTGACTGGACATTCCTCTTGGGCCATTTTGCTCTGAGCTGCATCCTCCAGCCTACTTCCTGGCGGCAGAGATCTGGCTATCAGTGTTTGCCGAAGGGTATCTACGGGTTCAGGATATCGACTCTTGCACAATCCCAATTTCATTTTGCCCCCAGCCACGCCTGCGTCCCCCCTCTCATTCCATCTCCCCAGAGAGCAAACCAGGGGTGGTGGGGGGAGGCAGACATGGAAGCCCTAATCCCAATGTGATGGGATTTGGTGGTGAGGCCTTTCGGGGGTAATTAGGTAATGGGGTGGAATCCCCTCATGGATGGGATTAGGGCCCTTACAAGAAGCCACAGAGCTCGCTTTCTCCTGCCCTGTGAGGATATAACAAGAAGATGGAGTCTACAACCCAGAAGAAGGCTCTCACCAGAACTTGATACGCTGGCAGCCTGAGCTCAGACTTCCAGCCTCCAGAACTATCAGGGATAAATTTCTGTTCTTGATAAGCTTCCCAGTTTATGGTGTTTTGTTATAGAACCCGAGCTGACTAAGACAATAGCCATGTGTTTTATGGACTTGAGTTCAAAAGCAATTCTTTAGAGTTTATTGCATAAATCTCTCTGCATCTATAGTCCCGCTGAATACACTGGGTAGTTTTGTTTTTTCCGACTAGAGAGGGCATGTGACTATTACTATCTTTTCTCTTAAGCCATCAGACTCTATTCTACCTTGATAATGAATAAAGCCACTCTCCATTATAGAACGAAGGCCACTCTGAACCTCTTGAGGTTTGTCTTGGTTTACATTCCACCAATATTTTTTAAATCACAAAATGCATGATAAGGTATTTTTTGCTTATTTGGTAAACATTGACAGAGCTCACACCATGTGCTAGGCACTGCTATAAGCACTTTAAAAATATTTACTCACTAAAAAAATTTAAAAATTACAGTGCCATCAAGGTTATGTTATTTTCCCTAAAAGAGCTGGAGTCAGAGATGCTGGTTCCTACAGGACCGCCTGTGTCAGAATCCCACAAACTCACCTAAGTGCCTTTGCAACCATCTAATTCATTCATCCATTCCAGGCAACTGGGCATAGAGCAGTGTATAAAACAGACAAACATTCCTCCTGACCTTCACGGAAATTCTATACTAGCGAGTAAATGAATTAACTGACACAAGTGACAATATTTTAGATGGTGCAAGTGTTATGGAAAGGCTGGCGCAGGAAAGGGATGAGAAGTGATGGAAGGTAGGGGTAGTTTGCAGTGTTACGAAGGTGGGAGTTAGGGAAAGCCTCGCTGAACGATACGGATACGATGTCTGAGCACAGACCTGTAGGAGATGAAGGGGCCACGGGGACCTCTAGGGAAAGAACACTTGAGGCAGAGGAAGGGCCGGTTACAAAAGCCCAGAGGCTTGTTCAAGGCACAGTGAGGCGGCCAGTGTGGCTGGGTCATGGAGCAACATGTCCCTTGGATAAGGTCTGAGAGAGAACAAGGAGCCAGATCCTTCCTGGTGTTGTAGGCAATTGTATGGAATGTGGCTGATAATATGAGTGAAACCGAGAGTCACTGAACAGGTTTCAGCACAGCAGTGACATGATTTAATTTAAGTTGTCACAGGATTACTCTAGCTCCTGTTTGGGGCAAGAACCCAGCAGGGCAGCCAGTTGGGAGGCTGTCACAAATAATCTGCGATATGACAGAGGATGTGGTGAGAAGTGGTCGGGTTCTCTGAAAGATTTGAAAGTAGAGCCAACTGAATATGCTGTATGATAAAAAGAGATAAACCAAAGATGACTTCAAGATTTTTCTCCCATGCAACCGGAAGAGCGGGGTTGTCATTACCTTACATCAGGAAAATTATGGGTGGAACAGGTTTTGGGGGGGAGATGAAGAGATCAGTTTCAGACACATTAAGCATGGAGATGTCTCTCAGACATCTGTGTTGAGGTGACTATTTGGATATTCAAGTCTGGAGCTCGGGGGAGAGGTCTAGGTTGGAAGTAAAAATTCAGACATCTGCAATATATAAGTGGCAGATGGAACAATGCTCCTGGATGAGACTTCAAGGCATTGAGTGTACAAAAAACAGAGAAGTCTAGGTATACTGAGACCCGAGCCTGCAAATGTCAGGAGGCTGGAGAGAAGGAGGAAAGCAAACCAAAGGAAAGGCCAGAGAGAGAAGAAATCAAGATAATATGCAATCCTGAAGCCAAGTGAAGAAAATGTGTCAAGGACTATTCACCTGCATCAGCTGCTGCAGGGACACAGAGGTCATGTGCAACAAGGACTGAGAAATAAGCACATGGCTTAAGCCTGTGGAGGATGTTGGTGATGTGAACACAAGCAGTTGTGGTGTAGTGTAGAAGCTCCAGAGAAGGAGAGGAAGTGGGGCACACACAGACAATTTGTCCAGAGTTCTGTCACAAGGGGAAGGGAGGAATGGGCTGGAAGCTGTAGGGGAAGTGGATAAAGAAAGGACTGACTTGTTTTGTTTGGTTTTTCGCACGATGAGAGAACTAACAGCATGTGTGCCGGCTGATGGGAAAGATCTAGCAGGAGAGAGGGAAAACTCGGTGCTGCCAGAGATTCAGAGGAGACATGTTCTTGAGTAAAGGGGAGGGGACAGGATCTAGAGCACAGGGGAGGAGAGGGGCTTGGCTAGGAGTCCACATAAATCACGCCCAGCCCCAGTAGGGCAAGTTCTGCTTGCTTCCACCTTCCCCAGGAAGTAGAGGGAAAGATTCACAGCAAAGCACGAGGATGGCAGAAGAGAGGGGTGGCAGATTCGAGGTGGGAGGGAAGGGTATGGATGGTCATCTAGGAAAGTGGGAAAGGGAAAGGACTGAGGAATGCAGTATGAGTCTCAGGCCTCCAGGAAGCATTAGGACCCACTTAAAATCACTAATGTTGAATTTAAAGTGAGGCCAGCCGGGGGCACATAGGTAGCTCGGTTGGTCGAGGGGCCAACTCTTGATTTTGGCTCAGGTCATGATCATGGGTCATAAGATTGAGCCCCATGTAGGGCTCCATGCTCAGCAGGGAATCTGCCTGAGATTCTCTCCCTCTCCCTCTCCCTCTGCCCACCCCCATGCTTGCTCTCTAAAATAAATAAATACATCTTTTATAAACAAACAAATAAATAAAGTGAGGCCAGCTGGTTAATATATGAATACCTCCAGAACTTGCCAATAGCTAAATAGAACAGAATCACTACTTTGGAGAATAATAAGAGTGACTGAAGAAATAAAATTAATTTATCACCCTTCAAGCTTTCTATTATGTATTTGAAACTAAGTCACAATTGCCTGAATTTTCTCAAATAAATTGAAAAAGCTCTGGTTTAGGGGCACCTGGCTCAGTTGGTTAAGTGTCCGACTCTTCATTTTGGCTCAGGTCATGATCTCAGGCTCATGAGATCGAGCCCCAAGTGCGTGGAGCCTGCTTAAGATTCTCTCTCTCTCTGTCCCCCTCTACCCCTCCCCCTGCCCAAGTGCTTTCTCCCTCTCTCTCAAAAGAAAAAAAAACAACAGCTCTGGTTTAGCATGGTTAAAAATTTACAGCTAATTTATCATGCAAACTATCCCTAAAACATGTTTTGAATAATTTTATTCTCAGGATGGTACTGACTGTACATTTCCATACATAAAGTTAAGTTATGGTTATTTTAATCCAAGTCTTATTTTTATAGCTACCATTACTATATAGAAGGACAATTTTCAAACATCTGCAGCATATCCTGAACAGATGTGGAATAACAGATGAGAGGAAAATCATAATTTTGAAGTGAGCAAAGTTATTTTGTTTTGTCATTGCTGCTGTTTTAATCTCTGGCTCTTCCTAACTGTTCCCATTGTGGCTGGTCATGCCCTCCACCCTCCACCAAGTACTTTGTTCCCCTCTGCTTTTCTAGGGCCTCTTTCTCAGGTCACTCTTCCTTGTTAAAAAGCCACAAATGTATTGGTCCACTTTCTCTATGCAGTTCCTATTAAAATCTTGGGTTAAAATCCTGGGTTAAAACTTTGGTGGAGAGAAATAAACCAATTTTTAGAAAGGTGTCGATGGTTAGTCATCTTAATATGCTACTCTTTTCTTGCAGGGTACTTTGCATTATATCTTCATTCAAAACAGTCTTTCATTCCTTTATTTTCCATTTCTTTTTTTTTTCTTTTTTAAAGATTTTATTTATTTATTTGACAGAGAGAGACACAGCGAGAGAGGGAACACAAGCAGGGGGAGTGGGAGAGGGAGAAGCAGGTTCCCCTCAGAGCAGGGAGCCCGATGCAGGATTCGATCCCAGGACCCTGGGATCATGACCTGAGCTGAAGGCAGTCGCTTAACCAACTGAGCCACCCAGGCGCCCCCATTTCTTATTATTGGTGAAAGTTCAGGCATTCATATTTCCAGGAAGATAATTTAGAGGAGAATTAGGAGACTCCTCTAAAATACTTATATTTGAGGCAAGCCCAGATCTTATAAAGATAAATTTCCACAAAATATAACAGCATTAGTTTCTAAATTAAATATTTGCCTTTAGGATTTAAAAAAAAAAAGGATGCCTCCCAGATTCTTGAAACATAACATAAAGCTCAGATTATTATGCAGTATTTCCTACTCAAAAGCTCTGTAGGCATTCATTTGAAGCTTCTCCAAACACTGTGAATACAGTTATGGCCAGTTGGTGCCAGATGTGAGTATACAACTGTGCACTCCCCTAAAAACAAAAAATATTCAGAGAATTCATAGAACATATTTATATTTAATTTAGTTTAAAATATTTACAGAACTTTCAAACTTGAAGTTGCTTATATTTTACCTCAAAATAAAGGTATAAATTTGTGAAGCATAAGTAAAATTCATGATTTCTGCTTGGGCTATGATGGAGTAACTGGGACCATACCTAATCTGCTAGAGTCAACAGCTAGAAAACTGGACAAAATATAGGGAAAAAAATTGTTTTAGGATGTTGAGAAACAAGAGACACAGGACTGTGACCCTGTGAAGAAAGGGGAAACAAGTGAGGTAAACCCTCCAATCACCCCTTTCTTCCTGGAGGCACATGAGGCCTGAACATAAGCAAGGGAATCAAAGTACAGTATAGCAGCATTGTGAACTGAGGAGACAAAGACTGGAGTCTGGGAAGGCTGAGGCAGTTGGAGTTTGTGGGGACAGAGCACTAGACAGGAGGGAGCTATGCACAGAAAGAGCTCCAGACACCTACATAGGTTCCCTTTGAGTCTGTTGCTGATACTGAGTTGTGCATGTATAGGGTAAGGTTCTACAAGGTCAAATAAAAAGTGGCTGGTGAGATTTAAGATAAACAATTTCCCAAGCTTACACAAAGCTTGACTTCTGACCAGGCAGAACGAATGGTTCTCATAGAACATCCAGGAAGGTCACACTTAGTCACGGGGTTAAATTAGCCTTAGAATAAAGTCAACTTTAAATCTGCTCTAACAAAGTCTAAAAATAAGCCTCAAATGGATCAAACTGGTCATTGACAAGTAACTGCTTCCTAAACAAAGCTCAATATTTTTTAAAAGAAGTCAAGAAAACCCAGTATTCAAGAACATAAATTTTATAATGTCCAGCATTCAATAAAAGATGGCATAAGAAGAAGCAGGGATATGTGAGCCATAGCAGAATAAAAATTAGTCAATAGAGTTAGATTAAGAAATGACAGAAATGGTGAAATCAGTAGACAAAGACTACCATTATGTTTTTAAAATAGCTATTAAAACCACACCTAAATATTTAAACAAAAACATGAACATAATGAGGAGAGAAATGGAAGATATACAAAAAAAACTTAAATAGCCCAGGGCATAGCAATATATTATCTGAAAGGAAAATTTCACTGGATGGGATTACAACAGATTTGGCACAATAGAGGAAAAGATCAGTGAATATGAAGAAAAAGCATTTTAAGTATCCAAATGACTGCCAGAAAGACAAAAGGCTGAATTTAATGAATAACCTCAGTAATATATGAGACTATATCATGTCATCTAACATATGTATAATTGTGTATAGGAGAAAGGTTTGGGAAAATATTTGAAGACACAATAGGTACAAATTTTGCAATATGAAAAAACTGTAAATGTACCAGTGGAAAAAAACCAATGAACAGAAAAGATAAACACAAAGAAAACCACATCAAGATACATCATAATCTAACTGCAAGAACAGAACTAAAGATAACATCTTAAAAGCAGCCAGAGAAGGCAGATGCATTTAAAAGATAAGAATGACTGAGGATTTCTCATCTGAAACTATGCTAGTCAGAAGATAACATAATGAATCTTTAAAATGCTGAAAGAAAAAAAAATCTGTCAATCTAGAATTGTGTACTTAGTAAAAATATCCTTTAAAACTGAAGATGAACTACAGACATCTTCAAACAAAAATCTGTCACCAGCAGACATGAACAATAGGCAAGGTTAAAGGAAGTTATTCCAACAGATGGAAAATGATACTAAAAGCAAACCTGGATCAACTCGAAGAATAAAGAACACTGGACACAGAAAATAAGTATGTAAATATAAATTATCTTTTTCCCCCTTTTAAAATTTCTTTGAAAGAAAATGTACTTTTAAAAGCAGAAATAGGGCGCTGGGTGGCTCAGTTGGTTAAGCGACTGCCTTCGGCTCAGGTCATGATCCTGGAGTCCCTGGATCGAGTCCCGCATCGGGCTCCCTGCTCGGCAGGGAGTCTGCTTCTCCCTCTCCCACTCCCCCTACTTGTGTTCCCTCTCTCGCTGTGTCTTTCTCTGTCAAATAAATAAATAAAATCTTTAAAAAATAAAAAAAAATAAATTAAAAAAAATAAATAAAAGCAGAAATAATAGGGGCACCTGGGTGGGTCATTTGGTTAAGCAGCTGACTCTTGATTTTGGCTCAGGTCATGATCTCAGGGTCCTGGGATTGAGCCCTGTGTGGGGCTCCAAGCTGGGTGTGGAGTCTGCTTGACATTCTCTCTCCCTCTCCCTATGCTCCTCCCCCCCACTCATGAGCTCTCTAAAATAAATAACTAAATCTTTTTTTAAAAAAGCAGAAATAATAAAAGTATATTTTGGGGTTTATAATATATGTAGAAACAGGATAGGAATAGGAAAATGGAGCTACACTGTTATGAAGGCACTTACATTTTATGGTAAACTGGTATAAGAGTACATGCAGGCAGACTGTAATAAAGCTCCATATCACAAAAAAAAAAGGAAGAAAGAAAAAGGTATATCTACTAAGATAATAGTAGAAATAAAATGGAATATTAATAAGTACTCAGTGAATTCAATAAAAGGTATGAAAAGAGGGAAAAAAAACGATGAGACAAATAGAAAACAAATAGCAAGATAGAATAAAACCCAACAATATCAATAATTACATTAAATATAAATAGTTAAAAAATTTATCTAAATGACAAAGATTGTCAGGCTGGATCTAAAAGAAGGTGTAACTACATGATATTTTCAAAATAAACACTATATATTTAAACATGTTAAAAGTAAAAGGATGAAGAAAGACAAACCATGAAAAAGGTAATCATAAGTGAGGTGGCTATGCTCATATCAAAGTAGATTTGAGAACAAAGAAACTTAGCAAAAAAAAGAGGAATATTTCAATAATCATAAAAATCTAATTCATAAAAATGATAGAACAATCCTAATGTGTAGTACCTAATTTCAAGAGCTTCAAAATACACGAGGCAAAGACTGACAGCACTGAAAGGAGAAATAAGCAAATCCACAAATTGTAAATGAGATTTCAACTCTACTCTCTCAGGAATCGATAAAAAAAGGAGATAGAAAATTAGTGAGGATGTAGATGATCTGAAAAATGCTGTCAACCAACTTGACCATTAATCAGACACCATATTCTGGTTCATACAAGAACTTTCAATAAATTTTTAAAGGATTAAAATTACACACAGTATATTCTCAGACCACAATGAAATTAAATTAGAAATGATAATAGATATGTATCTGCTACTCTCAAAATATTCAGAAAATTAAATATACACCTAATTTCTATGGGTCAAAAAAGAATTTACAAGGGCAATTAGAAAATATTTTAAAATTAATGAAAATGGAAGCATTGTGTTTATAGAATGCAGCTAAATCAGTGCTTAGGGGAAATTTTTAGCTTTGAATTACTTTTTTTTAAAGATTTTATTTATTTATTTGTCAGAGAGAATGAGAGAGTGAGAGAGGCAGGCAGAGGGAGAAGCAGGCTCCCTGCTGATCAAGGAGCCCGATTTGGACCTCGATCCCAGGACCCTGGGATCATGACCTGAATCGAAGGCAGATGCTTAACCAACTGAGCCACCCAGGCATCCCTAGCTTTGAATTACTTTATTAGCACAAGAGGAAAATTTGAAATAAGTGATATTGATATAAGCTTCCCCTAAAGAAACTTGAAAAAGAATATCAAATTAAAGACAAAATAAGCAAAAGAAAGAAAATAATAAATGCCAGAATAGAAATCAGTGAAATAGAAAACAAAAACAATAAGAAAATCAGTGAAACCAAAAGCTGGTTCCCTGAGATAAAAAAAAAAAAAATCGATAAATCTCTCGGTAGACCAATCAGAAACAACTGAGAGAAGATACAAATTAACCAATATCAGGAATGAGAAAAGGGACATGACTATCAGAACCACAGAGATTAATAGGGCAATAAGGAAAGATTATGAATAACATATTGCCAAAATTTTTTGATAAATTAGGCAAAACACAAAAGTCTCTTAAATGATACAAATTACCAAAAGTAAGGCAAGAATACAGAACTCAAAGAGTCATACATCCCTTTAAGTATTAAACATGTACACGCACGCCCACACACACACACCTTCACTCACACACTATACTGAAGCCCAAGCAGCTTCACTAGTGAATTCTATCAAACATCTATGGAAGAAATAATATCAACTCCACATAAACTCTTTCAGAAAATAGAATATGCAGAAATTATGTCACGATAACTTAAGGGAGCATTGTTTCTCCACCAAAACAAGGATTCCACCTCTTACCACCATCAGGAGTCTGATACCCGTCTCCTTTCCTTTCACATTACCAATATTTTCTTTTACATTGACTCATTTCCAGGTGACTGTAACAGGCTAATTTCACACACACACACACAGCCCGCCCTGAAACCCTGCTATATCCTTGCGATGGTTTTACGAACATTTACTTTGAGCACCTCCTCAGTGCCAGACACTCTGTGTTTATAGAGGTAAACTATCTACTGCAGCTGGGGAGGACACAAATAAGTGAGTCAATAAAATACAGCACAAATGTCATGGGAGAGCTATGCACAGGGTGTTATTAGGGAAAAACTATGAGACACCTCACACCAGAGAAGGCTTTTGTAGGAGGCAAATATTAAAGGCTAATGATGATGGATATAATGATCATGATGATAGCAACAACAAAACAACGACCAGTATTTATTTTGCTCTTACTCTACTGACACATATTGTTGAAATGCTTTACATATATTAACAGATCTAACCGTCCCCAAAACTTCGTGAGGTAGCCACGATTACTATCCTCATTTATAGACTGCGAAACTGAGAGAAAGTGTATCAGTCAGAGTGGGTCTTATTCTGTCTGCTTGCCCTACTGCTTCCCCCGTCCAGACTAAAGATGGTTCTCTAGTGGCGGAAATGAGACATCGTCTGAAGTGAAGGGGAAAATGTTTATCTGTGAGTCTGTTCTTGAGAAAAGGCCTTGTTTCTTGTCCTATTCTCTGGGCCAAGCCTGAAGGATGGGGAATGCATGGACCCCTCCCCCCCATACAGATAGGGCTACTCTAATTGCAGAGGGGGCTGCGCTCACATGCCAGACGGAGGCAAGGGGCATGTGACCTTGAGTTCTTAGCCACACTGGCACGCACACTAGAGCCATAGCAGAAATGAGCTGTGTGGCACGTGTGTCTAAGCAGGCCAGCAAGACTGCTGTACCTAGTTTCCTGTGCGTTCGCACCTCTCCCCGACTAAAGGCAAGATTATAAAACCTCCTGGGTGTCTGAGAGCAGCGTGGATGTAGCACTGAGAATGCAAGGCCCAAGGGGCTTTCAAAGAGAAAGGAGGGGTTACAGAGAAGTGACCCAGATCAACTGACTACTGAAGATTCGTGGGGGCCACAGATGTCTCAGTGGATGCCTTCGTGGACGGGTCATACCCAGGATCAGAGGGCTCCATGTCTCATCCACCACACCATGGCATGATAGAGCCCTTGCGCTCACATGCTATCCTGGGGAAGGGGGAGACTGATGGAGGTCTGAGGTGACTGAGGACACGTATCAAGTTTTTGCCATGCAGCCAAGTGGTAGCTCAAAACAGAAACTGGGATTATAGCAAAATAAGCACATCTGAGTTTAGGACCTGGGATTTATACCATTTCATGTCTATCACTATTAAGGGCTGGGGTGAGACTTTGCTGTCATTTGGCTCAGATCCCTCTTGCCATCATGCTTCCCCTCCAGGAAGGAGAGGTCCATGAGAGGAATGGCAGCAATCGGGAGACAGATGACAGGCCCGATACGGTGGATGTGGGGAGTGGGCTGGAGCATGAAGCCTAGACTCCCTCCTTCCAAGCCTGAATTAACATTTGACCTGCAGATGTCCGTGCTCCACACTGAGCGACTCTTCAGTTATAATTCATTTCTAAAAAAATGATTAAGTCATTTTATACAGTTGCTTTACCCAGAACCAGAATTGATAATTAGGAACTCCAAGTGCTTTGCTTTGCTTTTGTCACTGCCTAACTATTTTGTAAGAATTCCAGGGAGAAGCCACATCCTCCATAAAGGGAGAAAGAAACCAGACAGTTTTAGAAAAGGGCTGTGGTATCATTATCAATATCACTGTTTCTTGAGTTCTCAGTAAGTATCGGTGGATCCATTCTCAGAAAAAGTGCCCATATTCCTGCATTTGGCCCTATATCTGACTATGCCCAATTAGTATTGAATACATTCTCTGTCTACATTAAATAATGTGCATTTAATGACAGATAACCTATGGAATCACATGGGACAGTTGATTTTCTGCCGTCACTGTAATTCAGAAGGACTAATTTTCTTCCCATTGCAACACAGGTATTTATGTGGCTAACACCCATAAATGATCACATAAGATTTACATGAGTTTCCACCCCACTCACTGAATAAGCAAGCAAACTGTGAAACAAGCTTATGGAAATAGTTAAAGAATTAAGATCTAATCATGTTTCAAAAGCTCGCCCTCCAAGGAATGCTCTGAAGCAGAAACTGAAACTCATTTATTACTTGGGCAGAAATACAAACTTTAAGAGAATGAAGTAGAAAAAAAAAACTTTACTTTGCTCTAGGGAAGAAGCAACTATTCTCTGATGTGCAAAAAAGAATTTATCATCAAAGACCAAATGTAAATGGGGCCAATTAATTTTTTTAAGAATCTCTACCTTCTAAAATATTTTTATGCCTTTGTTACTGTTATGCTTTACATCAAAATCTAAGGTTGCATGATTTGACAAAAGTTAAAGAGAAATGACTACTGTATTTAACAAATTTTAACATACTTAATATACATTTTAAATTTACTTAATATATTTACATAGGAGTGGCACATTTGTTGGTATAAGACTTTTAGGAAGCAGATAGAAGATCTATCTCAAATATATGACTTTATATTGTCTAATGACCAAATGATGTTAATTGAATTGTTGGTCAAGTAATAAATTATTTCAAATAAGCTTTGAATCTGGGAGTTAGAGAAGTCCTGACTTATCATACTCATAAATCCCATTATTATTTTGCTTATTGTTTTGGAAATTTTTCTACTTTTTGGCTCATTTATATAAGAAAAAAAGAACGTAATGAATATTAATTGGAAAGTTTATGAAATAATGCATTTACAGGAAGTTGCTATGTTAGATTTGTAGGCAATTCAACATAAATCTCAATACTTAACAAAATCTCTATTTTCTCTACTGGATAATTTGGAAATTTGGAATAGGTACTGGGAGGACATTCTTGAGATTCAGTCTTCGGATCTTCCTAATTAAAGACGACTTAGAGCTTATCCAGCTTCCCAGGGTCATCTATGCTGAGATAGAAAAACCATACCAATTTATTTTTATTTTTATTTTATTTTTTTACCATACCAATTTATTTAAAAATAATATTCAAAATGTTTGACAACAATGAGTATGATGCCTATATAAAACATATCCTGGGGTGCCTGGGTGGCTCAGTTGGTTAAGAGCCCCGCATCCAACTCCTTGCTCAGCGGGGAGCCTGTTCTCCCTCTTTCTGCCCCTCCCCCTGCTCGTGCTCTCTCTCAAGCAAATAAAATCTTTAAAAACCCCCCAAAACCATGTCTTATCCCCCACTTTGTCTGCACACATGAGGTCTTCAGTTGGTTTTGTTGCTGTGTAGGTGAATTTTCCATCACCCAGACCCTCAAAGCTACTTCAACCATCTTTTCATCAACTCAAGTTACTTTGATTGACTATCCCAACAACTGTTGCCAA